>NC_038252.2:28904317-29023575 GCF_000004515.6 Glycine max
AATATCAAGGCTCCTCACAAGTGAAAAGTGCTCAACTTCAAGCGTTGAGAAGAGACTTTGAAGTCCTTCAAATGAAAGAAAGTGAGTCAGTAACTGATTATTGTTCAAGAACCATGGGTATTGCTAACAACATGCGATTTCATGGTGAGGAAATGACTGACACAGCCATTGTAGAAAAAATTCTACGCTCATTAACACCAAAATTTGATTATGTTGTATGCTCAATTGAAGAGTCAAATGATATTGATGATCTTTCTCTTGATGAGCTTCAAAGTTCTTTATTAGTGCATGAACAAAAGATCAGCAATGGAGGAGCACGCATTGAAGGCTTCTACCAATACTCATTCGAACAACTCTAGAGGAAGGGGTAGAGGTAGAGGTAGAGGAAGAGGGCGTGGAGATCGAGGAAATAGAGATTTCAGTAATAATTCTAAAGACAATAATGATCAATCTCAAGGCAATGGTAGAGGAAGAGATCATGATAAATTAAAGGTACAATGTTATAGATGTCAAAAATTTGGTCATTATGCCTCTAATTGTTATACTAGATTGCCTAATCTTAAGGAAAAGGGGGAAAGTTCAAATTTTATCAAGGAGAAAGAAGTGGAAACCTTATTGATGGTTGTTGAAGATGCAAAAGACGGCGAGGCAGAAATCTGGTATGTAGACACTGGTTGTAGTAATCACATGAGTGTAAGTAAGTCCTCTTTCTCATATTCAAATGAAGATTTTCATTCCACTGTTAGCTTTGGTGATTGTTCTACTGTAAAAGTGATGGGAAAAGGTGATATTAAAATAAAAACCAGAAATGGTTTTGCAGAAACAATTTCTAATGTGCTCTATGTCCCTGACTTGAAAAGCAACTTGTTAAGTGTTGGTCAATTGCAAGAAAAAGGTTATGAAATTTTTATTAGCAAAGGTACTTGTGAAATTTTTTATCCTGTTTGAGGTGCCATTGCAGTTATAAAAATGAATTCAAACAGGTTATTCCCACTAAAAATTGAAAGCATTCATTCTAGTTTAATGGCCAAAGATACTATTTCTACTTGGTTGTGGCATTATCGTTATGGTCATTTGAGTATTAGTGGATTGAAGACCCTTGAACAAAAAAACATGGTGATAGGCCTTCCACAAATTACTGCTCCTTCTCAAGTTTGTGAAGAATGTGTTGTTAGCAAACAACATCATTCTCAGTTCCCTAATGGAAAGTCATGGAAAGCAAAATGTGTTTTGGAATTGATTCATTCATATATATGTGGTCCAATAAATTCTTCTTCCAGTGGAGGTAAAAAATACTCCATTACTTTCACAGATGATTTTCAACATGGTACGGTGCCTCTTGACTAAGAGTGGCATTTCAAAAGAATGTTGGCTTGAAGCTGTTAATTGGAGCGTGCATATTCTAAATAGAAGTCCTACATTTGTTGTGAAAAATATGACACTAGAGGAGGCATGGAGCGGAAGAAAACGAGCAGTGGACCACTTCAGGATATTTGGATGCATTGCTTATGCCCATATTCTAGATAAAAAGATCAAAGCTTGATGATAAAGGTGAAAAATGTATCTTTCTTGGTGTTAGTGATCAGTCAAAAGCATATAAATTGTATAATCCTACCACTAAAAAGATCATTATTAGTCGTGATGTTGTTTTTTATGAAGAAAGATTTTGGGAAAATAACATAGATGAAACAAATCAAATTCTTGCAAACTTTGATGAAGAGTTGCAGACAAGGTTGCTAGAAGAGCAACAAATTTCAGCAATCACAGTTGAAGATGAAAGACCTCAACGAGCAAGAAGAAGGCATGCATGGATGTCTGATTATAAGGTAACAGAAATTGAAGATCCGATTACTTATTTTGCTTTGTTTTCATATTGTGACCCTACAACCTTTGAAAGTGCTGTCAAAGAAGAAAAACGGAGAAAAGCGATGGATGATGAAATTGATTCCATTAAAAGAAATGATACTTGGGATTTGTGTGATCTTCCAAATGGACATAATATCATAAGAGTGAAATGGGTTTTCAAAACAAAACTGAAAGAAAATGGTGAAGTGGATAAATATAAGGCACGCTTGGTGGCCAAGGGTTACAAGCAACAATATGGGGTTGATTACACAGAAGTGTTTTCACTAGTTGCAAGACATGATACAATCAGGTTAGTAGTTGCACTAGCAGCACAAAATGCATGGCCTATATTTCAACTAGATGTAAAGTCAGCATTCTTACATGGTTATTTAGAGGAACAGGTATTTATTGATCAATCCCCTGGTTATGTGAAAATTGGAAATGAGCACAAAGTTTACAGATTAAAAAAGGCTCTTTATGGACTAAAACAAGCCCTTCGAGCTTGGTATAGTCGCATTGAGTCTTATTTCATAAAAGTTGGTTTTACAAAATGCCCCTATGAGCATTCATTGTTTATTAAATTTAATGAAAAAGGAAAAATGCTCATAGTATGCTTATATGTTGATGATCTTATATTTACTGGAAATTGTACTCTCATGTTTGATGAATCCAAGAAGTCTATGATGAATGAGTTTGAAATGGCTGATCTTGGCATGATGCATTACTTTCTGGGTATAGAAATAGTGCAATCAGATGTTGGAATTTTTCTTTCTCAAAAGAAATATGTGAGAAATATTTTGGACAGATTTCAGATGCATGATTGCAATTCTATAAACACTCCAATTGAGTGTGGTTTAAAGTTGCACAAAGATCCTGAAGGGAAGAAAATAAACAATACACTTTATAAATAGATTGTGGGAAGCTTAATGTATCTAACTGCAACTAGGCCTGATATAATGTATTTTGTAAGTTTGATTAGCAGGTACATGGAGAATCCTACATAAATGCATTTACTTGCTGCTAAAAGAATCCTTCGTTACTTGCAAGGAACAAGAGAATTTGAGTTTTTTTATTAAAAAAGGTGAAAAGTTCAATTTGTTGGGATTCACTGATAGTGATTATGCTAGAGATTCAGATGACAAAAAAAGTACTTCTGGCTATGTTTTTATGATGGGGTCAGCAACAATCTGTTGGTCATCACGAAGCAGCCCATTATCACTTTATCCACAACAGAAGCAGAATTTGTAGCAGCTTTAGCATGTGCTTGCCAAGCAATTTGGCTAAGGAATATTCTTGAAGAAGTTCACTTCAAGCAACAAGGTCCAACTCTCATCTATTGTGATAATAGTTTCACCATAAATTTGTCAAAAAATCCTATTATGCATGGAAGAAGCAAG
Source organism: Glycine max (assembly GCF_000004515.6). Lineage (NCBI taxonomy): Eukaryota > Viridiplantae > Streptophyta > Magnoliopsida > Fabales > Fabaceae > Glycine > Glycine max. Next base: position 28,907,560 of record NC_038252.2, read on the forward strand.
CACATAGATGTGAGATTTCATTTTTTAAGGGACCTATCAAATAAAGGAATTATTGATCTTATCTACTGCAAGAGTGAAGAGCAAATTGCTGACATCATGACCAAACCATTGAAGTTGTCTGCATTTCAGAAGCTAAGGAATTTGCTTGGAGTCTGCATGCTTAATGAATCTCATTAAACGGATAGTTTGCAAACTTTCAGTTTAAGGGAGGGTTTGTTGGCTTTTTATATTCTATAAACTTTGTAACCGCTCTTTTAATGACTAATAATCAAATTTATTATTACAATATATGTTACAACTGTTTGGTTTCTCTCTTTTATGATAATTTGATGTAATGTTTGCCCATAAAAGGCATCATATTATTCATAATAAAATTATTCATTCTTCATATCTCTACCTTCCTTTTATTCTACAGAGAAAATCATCAAGTGCATACACGACACAAGCCAAACACATATTTGTATCGATTAAGTATAATTCATCAAAATCCCTAATCGAGACACAAAGGAAAAAATTCCTAAATCACTTCCAAACACTCATATAATTAATCATACCTACGAGATAACCTCACTCCTCCTTTACCTTGTTTCCTCTCCCTCCTCCAATCATGATTCTGACAACACCGTCCCCAAAAAGAGGGAAAGAAAGGCAGTATAAGAAACATACTAAGTTTTTAGAGAACCTATCAGCTTATAGAGTTTTTTAATCATGTTATTGGTATGTAATATCCACCGGCTTTACCGATGATTTTCATCGGGAAACCTGGTTGGCCACCTTTAGTGCGATCCTCCCCTCCCAATCACATTTTCTCCATCCATAAGACTCGAACCCGAGACCTTGCTTAAGGGGACCGAATTCAGTACCACTCAGACCAACGACTTGTTAGTATCAGCTTATAGAGTTGAATTGGATTTCCCAAGACTAAAGGTTCAACAATATTTAACCCAACATAATTTTGTTATTATTATTACTATTTAAAAAAACAAATAACATAAAATATTTAATAAAAATTAATATATTTTTATAATTATATATAAAAAATGGGATGTTACGATATTTCTTGACCTAGAAACGTTGCACGGAAATGTCGTAAGCCTTCTCGACCTCGTTTTTATCCTAAGGGTTCCAACTTCCAAGCCACACGTGTTGGTGTTTCTTGTATATTTGCACACCTAACCAGCCATTCAATTCTTTCACTCTTTGTATATGGACTATGGAAGCTATCACAACTCCACCGCAGTGCTGCAGTCATTGGGTCGATGATCGCATTCTGCTGTTGTAGAGAGACTTACCCAGATTCACAAAGGGGAGTGTATTTTCGGGGTAATTTTGGAAAAGAAAAATAAAAGGAGTGTACTGGTAAATAAGAGGATGCAAATAGTAACTTCGTTTTTGTTTTCAACAAGCTGAATTGACATCCTTTTACTTTTGGGATGAAACCATTGTCCATTCACGAACAAGTAGGCCACTAAAAAAACATTTGAATATATTATAAATACTAGCTCTTGTTTTGTTTTGTGATCATACTATTCTATGGTCAAATAGCTTTAGAAAGGTACTAGTTAAAAAAAAAATACTTACGACTTAAAATTTAAAGAGCCTCACGCATCAATCGTTTACAAGTTAAAATATGTAAATAGCCTTGGGTTTGAACACATACACGTTGAGTGGACTCATCTTGTTTCCATAGATATCATTGCATGCTTTATGTACTTATCTATTCGGTGTAGTTAAATTGCTGCTCCACCATCAAAATTTAATAGCGAAAAAAAGAAGAAACACTAACAAAGCATGAAGTGAACTAATAATTGTTCAAGTTTACGGGGAATTCGTGATGTCTTACAAGATTGCCGTGCTCTCTATCCTTTTAAATGTTCTGACTTTTTTTAGCATTTGAAATGGAAAATGATTGCTCCTTCTCCTTGCTTCGATTTGGGGAGTACTCTAATTATAATGTACGTAGAAACCGCAACTACCTCTTTTGTTATTCTTTCTGTTTTATGTTGCTCTTTTTCTTGACAGACTATGACAACATGATTTGCCTCTTAAGAAAGAAAATAGATATGTTTACATTATAATGTAACCAAAAAAAGATATGTTTACATTAAGAACTTTGTTTTGGATTAGAAAATAAATTTCAATGATGAGAAGCTGTACTATGTAAAAATATATGGCACGGGGTAATATTGAGGCCGTTAAATGCCAAAAGGCAAAGCAATGACCCAAGGGTGCATTATATTGATGTAGTCTACGGAAGGAAATACTGAAATTGTTATAGTAGAATGAAATTTACTTAGGAATCATAATGAAGAATAAAAGGTAATTTCTACAAGTATATTATTAATTAAGTTACCGCGATAACATGATACTAATGCAACCTAAATAATTTATAGTAACTGTTAATACTAGTGACATATTATGATCGAACTTGTCAATCAAAATGTTATGAGAATAACTCTATAAGATATGGATAACAACAGTTCTAAAGTTGTTGCAGAAAACTATTTAGAGATTTAATTCACAAATTTTGACGGATCTTACTTTTAAATAAGAAAAGAAAGTATCATTAAATGAGAAGTAAAATTTAATAAAAATTGTACTTTTAATAAAATTTAATCAATAATAAAGAGTGTTAGCATTAGAAGTGTCAAGATATATGTTACCCGCAAATCCAATTTGAATAAAATCGGTCCAAAAATCATATTAAATTTTTTATTGTTTGCTTCAACCTAACCCAAGGCATTTGAACTCGTTCATGTAGAGTTTTAATTTTTAAACATGTTGACGGGTGAACTTGACTCATTGATTATTATTGTTGTTGGTGGTAGTAATGATGGTATAACTAAAAGGTATTTGGGTATATATATATATATATTTATTGTGTTAGGATTGTCATGTGTTAGTTGAATTTTCAGGTGTTGGGATATATGATGAGTTTGATTAAACTTAAAAGTAATTTTAAAATAAATATTTTTTAAAAAGTACTTTTTTAAGAAGCATATATGAGTTGCTTCTTTAAAAAAGAAATAAGAACGACTTATTTTAAGTAAAAAAAAGAAAACACAGATCAGACAAACAAAAAACACTTATTTTAAAAAATAAGTTTAAACAAAATCACACATAAAATAAGTTTGTTTAAACTTAAAAGAAGCAATTTTAAAATAAGAGTTTTTTAAAAAAAATCATTTGTTTAAATTTAAAAAAAGAAAAAAGTGTTTATTTTAAGTAAAAATAGTTTAGGAAAATATATTAGAAAATGCTTGTTTTATTAAAAAAAAATACTTATTTTAAAATATAAATTTAAACAAACTCACGCATAATAAATTGTGAATATTGACTTATGTATTATGTATCATTGTTTATTTTTATTTCTCTTTTATTAAACTATTTTGAAATTTAAAATATATATAAATTTTTAAATCCATTAATCCAACCTCAACCAACCCGTTTGTGAATAGATTAATTTGGGCTAAGTTTAAAAATATACACAAACTCAGCCTAATCCAACCTAACCTTTAGAATATTGATTGGATTTGATTATGGATTTGGCCAAACACAAAACCGTGAACAACTCTAGCTAGCATTTTTCAAAATTAAATTAAACACACTAATAGTATAATGGTTGGTTTGGTGACCAAGATAGAATAAAATATCCATCTTATCATACTATAATCAATTGTGTGGTACACCTTACACTAATACGATGATACTTGCTTATATTATTACCTTTTCTATCATGTTTTTATATTGTATCCTAAGGGGATATTTACATTAGAAAAATACAAGATAAGATAATTGTTCTTCCTTTTTTCCTTTAACCACACCCTGCATTGTTTTTACCATCATTGTCATCCTTATGAATGTCATTGTTTTTATCATCATCACTAACACTATTATTATTATCGTTGTCATTGTCACTGTCATTATCATTGTTACTAGCACTCCCACCGTCACCTTTGCAACCATTGCTGCTGCTATTGTCACGATTGTAGCTATCACCACCACTTTATTCTTGTCACTATGATTGCAACTACTAGCACCACCACAACTATCATCACTATCATTATTATCGTCACTATCATAGTCACCTATCATTATTTGCTTAATGAATACATACATGATAATAGAATAATGTTATTTGATATGCATCAAACATTGAATAGAATTAAAGTTTATCCTAATCTTACCCTTTTCATGTAATTATCTTGTCTTTATATTTCATTATATTTTCATCATCAAATGGACGCTTTTTTTTTTACAATGTCATTCAACCATAAAATATCATGTGCAGGAAGATTATTTATTTTTATATCAACTACTTTTAAAAAAATAGGATGGTTTTCATTTAGCTAATGGTATATATGTCTTTACATTGATGATCTATAAAATTTTAATTTTTAAATAAATTTTAGAGCAAATTATACTCACATTCCTTAAGTTTTTTTTTTCAAATTACACATAACTATTTTTTTTCTATTCCTACACTAACCCCTCTTTATGTTAGAAAACATTATACTAACACCCCTTATTTATTATACTAGCACCCCTTAGTGTTTAAAAATATTATACTTACACCTCTTATGTATTACACCCATACCCCTTTGTAATGATTTAAAAAATAGGATATATTTATGTAATTTCATGAAACTTCAAAGATGATAAGTATAATTTATCCTAAATTTTAAATTTATTCATATAACATTAACAAAGTGTGATTCAATATGTTTTTTCAATGACAAAACAAATTTCCGGTTATGATATCATGATGATATCAGCCACCACACTTTGAAAGAGAAAAAAAGAAAGAAAGAAAGAAAGCACGACATTTACCTAACTACCGCAAGCAAAGTTACAAAGTGACAAACTACCAATTAGAAACAGGGAAACCCTTCTTTTGTGGTGCCATGTGCTAATTCATCTAACGGTTTAGTGAAAGCAATTTCATCATGGTCCCGTACGTCAAAACGAGAAAGTGGCTAAAGTTGTAAACCCATGCACTTTTTAGAACGGTCTAATTATTGAAAGAGAAGACATGAATTCTATGGACCAAAGGCACTCCTTAATTTCGGGATGAGTCACGTTACGCTGTAGAAGTATAAAATCTTAGACCAATGAACATCATCAAAGAGAAGATGGGCCAACATTTAAATGTATGTGGCAAGAATTGGCAATTGGATAGTGACGAACTAAAACAACAGGTTCACTTGTATTTTATACTAGCCTTGTGGATGAAGAAATGTTTCGAGAAGCATGAGCAATGCAAGATGCTAACGAATCCAATTCTATCTTTTTCTTCGAAGCTTGTTCATGGGGTTTACTATCACACTTGACACTTTTTCTAATTTCTACTGGGCAGCAATAAGTGGTTACTATCATTTCTTTAACGGTTTTTCGATCCATGTGCTAATCAATCATTGTATTAAGAAATTTTATCTGCTGATATAAAAAAAATTATCTGCTTAAAAGTTTTGGGTGCCTTTTATATTTTATTTTCAAATACACCAGTTGTAAAGCAACATTTTTCTTGTTTATTTTCTTAATTACTCGTTTAGTGGCACAACAAATTTGGCGCATCACATACTTTTTTTTTTACAAGAATAAACTTATATCATTGAATTAATAACTTTCAATTGTATTGGGAACATGATGAAAAAACATGAGTTAGTTTAGAGTAAAGATACATGAATCATTGTTTATTTTAAATATTCTATTGATATTTTTTATTTTTCTTTATTGTTATCTTCCTATTATATCATAATTTCTATCATATTTACATTTTTTTTTCTTTTTTCTCTCTCTAAATGTTGAATAAATTTTTAGGTGTTCATCAAATTTTTCGGCTAGCTAAAGACATAGATGCCCATGCTAAAAAGTGAATAACTGCGTTGACTTATCTCTTAATAAACTTAAACTTAAATTTTTTATATATAGAAAGTATTTTCTTATAATTATCGAAAATACTTCAAACTCACTCAGACACATTCATAATAAACTTGTGAATTCTGGCAACTACCTCCTTAAAATTTATCTAAAAAACTATACCTAAACCCAAATCAATACTCTAGCAAATTTTATGAACATGCAAGTCTAAGCAGATTTTGCAGCATAGAAACTAGCTACCATTCTCTAGGGCCGATCTGATATTTTATGGAGCTAAGATGTTTTTCTTTTTTGTTTTGCTTCAAGATGAAATAATTAATAAAAACAAAATTTTATTTAAAAATGACACATATTGTTCAAACTATGTACAAACCTTAAAAGATGTATCATATTTTTTGTTGAAGGTGAAGAGAGCAACATCTGCATTACACTTATAATCAGTGTGGTGGATGCACGTGTGAAGGTATGAGGGCAATAGACCCCACAAGAATTTTAATTTATTTTTATTTGTATGTGTAATAATAAATTTGCCCCATTAAAAAATAGATGTTGTCTCCATAAGATAATTTTTTAAAAATAAATTATAAAAAAAGAGAATAAATTGATTCTAAATTTATTGCTATATCCTTTTAAGTTTTATGTTTAATTACTGGTTTGGTTATCTAGTTTATTTTTTAGGTTTAATTTGATTCCTTAATTTATTTCTTAGGTTTAATTTGATCTCTTTATTTTTTAAAATTGATTCAATTTGTTTTCATTTTCATCATTTATCTAAAAGAGATGAGATCAAAATTGATTTTAAAGGACACCAAATTGAATATATTTTAAAAAATAAATAACCTAATTAGAACATTTAAAAGAAAAGTGACAAAATTGAACCTAATAAATGAATTAAGGAAAATTATATTAAAAATACTAAAACAAAATAATAAGAACTAAAAACTAATTTTGTTTTATTAGGGACCGAATAAAAAAAATTTTGTATTGGGAACATGATGAAAAAACATGAGTTAGTTTAGAGTAAAGATACATGAATCATTGTTTATTTTAAATATTCTATTGATATTTTTTATTTTTCTTTATTGTTATCTTCCTATTATATCATAATTTCTATCATATTTACATTTTTTTTCTTTTTTCTCTCTCTAAATGTTGATAAATTTTTAGGTGTTCATCAAATTTTTCGGCTAGCTAAAGACATAGATGCCCATGCTAAAAAGTGAATAACTGCGTTGACTTATCTCTAATAAACTTAAACTTAAATTTTTTATATATAGAAAGTATTTTCTTATAATTATCGAAAATACTTCAAACTCACTCAGACACATTCATAATAAACTTGTGAATTCTGGCAACTACCTCCTTAAAATTTATCTAAAAAACTATACCTAAACCCAAATCAATACTCTAGCAAATTTTATGAACATGCAAGTCTAAGCAGATTTTGCAGCATAGAAACTAGCTACCATTCTCTAGGGCCGATCTGATATTTTATGGAGCTAAGATGTTTTTCTTTTTTGTTTTGCTTCAAGATGAAATAATTAATAAAAACAAAATTTTATTTAAAAATGACACATATTGTTCAAACTATGTACAAACCTTAAAAGATGTATCATATTTTTTGTTGAAGGTGAAGAGAGCAACATCTGCATTACACTTATAATCAGTGTGGTGGATGCACGTGTGAAGGTATGAGGGCAATAGACCCCACAAGAATTTTAATTTATTTTTATTTGTATGTGTAATAATAAATTTGCCCCATTAAAAAATAGATGTTGTCTCCATAAGATAATTTTTTAAAAATAAATTATAAAAAAAGAGAATAAATTGATTCTAAATTTATTGCTATATCCTTTTAAGTTTTATGTTTAATTACTGGTTTGGTTATCTAGTTTATTTTTTAGGTTTAATTTGATTCCTTAATTTATTTCTTAGGTTTAATTTGATCTCTTTATTTTTTAAAATTGATTCAATTTGTTTTCATTTTCATCATTTATCTAAAAGAGATGAGATCAAAATTGATTTTAAAGGACACCAAATTGAATATATTTTAAAAAATAAATAACCTAATTAGAACATTTAAAAGAAAAGTGACAAAATTGAACCTAATAAATGAATTAAGGAAAATTATATTAAAAATACTAAAACAAAATAATAAGAACTAAAAACTAATTTTGTTTTATTAGGGACCGAATAAAAAAAATTATTAAAGACTCAAAATAAAATTTCCACTAATTTATCTGACTCTAAAAATATATTTAAATTTTTATTAACAAAATTAGAATTATTTCTTGAGTCCATTAATACAAATTTCTGCATCTACCACTTCTTACAGTAACCTACCAGTAGAACTCACACTTATTATTATTATCATTGTAACTCTTTTTTTTTTGGGTCCAGGAAGCAAGATTAAAATGAAAAAGAAAAAGATATATTAGAAGTATTAAAATAAAATTTTAAAAAAATAGATTGTTTTATTAGGGGCCCAATATTTAAAAATTAGTAAAGACTCAAAACCAGATTCATTAATTTTATCTGAAACTAAAAATATATTTAACTCTTTTTTAACCAAATTATAATTATTTCCTGATTTTATTAATAAAAATTTATGCATCCCACCACTTCTTATAGTAAGCTACCACAGTAGAACTCACACTTATTGTTATGATTATTGTAACTCTTTTTTTTTTTTCTTTTTTCCGAAAGCAAGGTATCTTCCACAATCAAAAGTCATATAACTAATCTCGAAACGTAAAGATTACTAAAATGAATTTTGTCTCTCTTAATAAAAATTTCTCTCTACGTACCATCATAAAATTAAACTCCTATAATAATATGCTTAACGAATTCAGCATTAATCAATTGTACTAAATTTTGTTGGTATTATTGAAACTCTTATAATCACCTTTGAATCCCATATCTTAGTATTCTCTAGCTCACTATCCCGCAGTGTGGCGCGTCACATATAAATAATATTTGGTATTGTTGAACACATTACCGTAAATATGTGTAAGCTGATGAAATCGGAATGCAAGTATATGGAAGATAAGATAAAAGTAACTAAATTCATATTCTAGAAACTGCAACAAATATAAAATAAAGTTTCCAAATGTTTAAATTTATAGAAATATGACTAAATTTGACTTTATTTATTAAAATTTTAGTTCATATAAATTTTAAAAATATTTTATTTATTTTATAGATTATAATTATTTAACGTAATTTTATAAAATTTAAATTTAAAAATTATTGATTAAATTAAAACAATTTTATATTAATTAACTCGTGTGCTGGATCAATCTCTCACCGCCACATACTGGGGACCAAAATGAGTATTTCTTCAAAGATTTATGTTGTGAATGACTTGTGTGGGTGGGACGGGAAAATCGCGACTGTAAAGAAGGAGCCGAATATTGTGTCTTACGAATAGTGTGGTTAGCATGGAACACCTTCCTCGTGGGAATATTCCAATTTATATAACCAAAAGCCAAGTGTGAAGATCGTTCATGTCTCACCACCCTTGCCATCAACTGAAATTTCACTTTGAGAGACATATTAAGATTAAAAAAAGAACTAATTATACTATAAAACAATTTAATAATTATTTTTAAGAGATTTTAAAAATATAATTCAATTTATGTTTATTTATAATTGTATCTTCTCATACCGAGTCATATGTTAATCATGAATATTAGGTTGTCGACTGAGTTCTTGTCCAAATGGTGATCAATCTCATCAAGGTATAAGATTAAAAACTTTATCCTTATCACAAAGTTATGTCAATGTTGTTCCGTACCTGTCTAAGATGCATATCGTGAGATCTCAAAATAATTAAACACTTTATTCTTATCACAAAGCCATGTCAATGTTGTTGGCGTAACTGACTAAGATGCATACCCTGAGATTTCACGATAATAAATGTATCGATTACAGAAAACCATCATTAGAATATCATTATTTAAAATTGTTTATGATTTTAATCAAATTTTATATTCTTTTCAATGTCTATTTACTTTAAAAGCTAGACCAATCGCCTATAAATTAAACTAAAAGATGTGATTATTCTTTAAGAGAAGTCATTCTATTACAAAAGAAGAAGCTATATTAAACAGACGCATGGTTAACTTATTCTTTAATAAATTTTTATGTATTTTTATTACTGAATAAATTTTACAAAATTATATTTAAAAATATAGAATTTAAATATTCAATAAAATGTAAAGTTTAATTTAAATATACTCCTAATTCTATTCGAATAAAATATGTTTTTAGTCCCTTAATTATTTAAGGTTTTTATTTTTAATCCTTTAATTAAATGTTGACTGGTATTAGTTTTCAAAAAAAAAATGTTGACTGGTTTTTTTTTTACAGTTTGTAGTTATCAGCAAATGTTTGATGAAAATATTTTAAATGTGCCGAACCATTTTCTAACCGTTAAAAGCTGCCAAAAACTGTTTTCAAAACAATAACACCATAGTCGGACGCACCAAACTAAACCTCAATCATATGCGTAAAACAACTAACAAATCTTAAAGTGTTTCATTTCTTATTTTTATAATCAGATATTGAAAAAATTATGGAAATATGTCAAACAAAAAATCAGTAACGATAATTTTTTTTGGTATTGGAAGGGAAAAGAACCAAAAATAAATAAAACATTGCAAACAAAAGAAAAAATAAGTAACAAGATTTATAACAAGCTAAAACAAAAAATAAATTGAATCGTGCAAAAATATAGGCTGAAGGCTTGAAGCGGTGGAACAATCTCACAAATCGCAATTCCACTTTTGCTGCAATCTCGCCTAGAGTTTCTTAATTCGCGTTTGAAGTGTTATTTTTCAAAAAAATTAAAGTGTTATTGTTCAAAAAATAATTTGCAATTAAACTATTGTTGTAGACAATAAGAAGAGCAGTGGCACAATTGTTGTAATTGAACAATGTGTGTTGTAGCGTTCGAGTTGATTTATTTGGTAGACGATACTTTTGTCCTTCAAGTTGAAGAAAGAAAACTCATTTCTTGCAGCTTTTAAGCATCAGAAAATGTTTCAGCACATTTAAAATATTTCTATAAACAATTATTGATAGCTAAAAAAATGTCAGAAAAAAATTATCACAAATTAGTTATTATGTTAACGTAAAAATTTGACGGCGTGTATTAAAAATCAAAAGTAAAAATAATTTGGAGATCAATATCAATCAATAATTAATCAATGGACTAAAAACAAAAATATTAAATAATTAAGGGATTAAAAATATATTTTATTTGTTATCTGTAAATATTAATTTGTTAGTTTTATTAAAAATATTAATTGAAAGACCTATTCTCCCTTCCTTCTGCCTTCACATTTTTGTAACTACTGGACAAATCTTATATCTCCAAAATATATTACTAGTTAAAAAAGTTATAATATTATGTAATTATCATATAAAATAAAATTATTGATTTTATAATTACTAATTATTCTAAAATGTATCTATATTATAATTTTTAAATAATTAGTAACATAAAAAAAATTTACGCTAGCAATACATACAAATCAATCTCTGAAATGCACATTCAACTAGTCTAAAAATTATGGAATATAATGGACAAATATATTTTACGTAGGTTTTTTCTTTGTGTAGGGTGCACATTACCAATTTCCGTCACGGGAGCAATCATGCACGGCACGTGCACCGACGCAATTGGTGGTGGAGTCCACAAGGAAGGAGCACACCACCACTCTGTTCCACATAGATCCATGCCTTGTCGCAACTTCGTGTACCTTTCATAATATACATCTTGAATTTGAGTTTACCACACTCCTCCCATTATTATGAGACATTGTTAATTATCCTTTAATTTTTTTATTCTGTTTGTTTAGTGTCTTCAGCTTTGGAACTTGTTTAATGTACATGGTTGACTAAACATCTAATTATGATCGATAAAATTAATTAAGGTTGTTTTGTTTTGACTTCATTTTAAAATGATACTCCTATTCTTTATGCGTAAATTATAGAATTTATTAACTATGCAAGTAATGTTTCCTTCATCCCATTTAACTTTTAATACTTTTTTTAAGGGAACTTTTAATACTAGTAGTTCTAAGTTATAACCAAATACTTATTGAACATCTAATGTAAGATACGAAGGAGACGAGAATGTAACGTGAATCAAAATTAGTTTTTTTCTTCAAATATTAATTAGCCTCTCTGACGTATTAACGGGAAAAGTTATAAAACCATTTGATGAACTGTTTTAGAAGCCAAAGTTAAAGATATTATCCTCTTGAACCAAGCAAATCAGAAATGTTGCTATAACTTGTTTAATCACTTTCTGTCAAAAAAATTATTTAATCACTCTTGAAATGATATTTTTAAGGCTAACATGACCATTAGTCTTGATGTTCCTGGAAGAAAATGTCCTTTTTTGTTTACCTTAAACATTTCTATATCTTCTTATTTAAGTTATTAGGTCTTAGTCAGTCTTTTTAATTTAAGACTAACCAATGACTTATTAATTAATACATCTTCAGTGATAAAAGGACTGAATCGAATTAGATATTATTAAACTTCTATGCAAATCTAATTAAATTCTAAGTTAATACCAATATCGATCTAACTAAATCTATCTCTCAATATATCCTCTGGTACTATCAAAGTATTGGAAAGAGAATATTAAAGACATACTTGAATATATATATATATATATATACTCGAATAATGGTAATATTATAATGTTGAAAATAGTGATGAAAGCTGAATATTTTTTTAATACAGGATGAAAGATGAATATGAAAAATGAAAATATGAAATTCACTTATAGGTTTAAAATAATAAGTTGTAATGATCTTAAAGACATAAAAATTTAGGCGACGTTTGTTATTTCTGGAAATACATGACTCTTTGAAAAAATTATCATACTTTTGTTATGAGGTCATAAAAAAATAATTTTATGTATATTTTATTTTTGGGAAATATATTATCACATATTTTATCAATATTTAATACTGGTCGAGGAGGCGGGGAAAAAACTATTTCCATGAAACATGAATACATGTTCATGAGTAAAAATTCATATATATCTCTTATTAATCATTATCTCACTACTCTCTTTGTTCTTTCATGAGAATCTCACAAATTTTGTTCATATCTAATTAATGTTTCCTACAATTTGATTTAGTGTAAATTTCACTCAAACCTTTTGCATGGTTTTTCCTTTTCCTCCCATGTTCTTTTTTTAATTGGCAATTCTTACTCTTCTTTCAATTGTAGTAATAGTCAAACACATGCAGAAGAGATGAGAAATATGACAAGAATTTTTATAATAAAGATATTTTAGTAATTATAATATATATATTTTCAAGAAAAAATAACTCAATCAAACACATACTTTAATTATCACTAAGAATATAAAAAATAATCTCAACAAATTTTAATAGTTAACCGAACACATTTTTTAATAATACTTGGAAATAACATTCTCATGTTATATTCCCAGAAAAAAAATATTCTCAAGACTAAAAAAATTATCCATGAAAGAAACGAGCTCTTAGATAAAGTATAAGTTTTCAAAAGATTTTCTGAATAAAAAAATTAATATACAAGAGATAAAAGAGGATTTGCTAAGTTTATTCTACCCATGTATACAAAGCTTACATTTTATATATAGTAAGAAAAGTAATTTTAGATGGTTTAGCTGAATATATATATATATATATATATATAATGTTAAATTATAAATACAAAGTATTGCAAAAAAATTTAAATATTTATAAAATAGTGAAATCAACATTCTAAATGCTTGGAAACATAAAAAATAAAAATAAATAAATGAATTGAAATTATTATTATAAATAATAAAAATGTTGAAATTCTAAAAAAAACCCTTAAATATAATGTTAATTTTTTAAAAGAGAATAAAGATATATGTTTTTTAAATGATACAAGTTGATATCACTTTGAAAGAATCAAATTAATTTTACACAATTAATTAAAAATACTAAGAGAATAGTTTATTTATATTTTTAAAGCGACTGGGCAGGGCAGGTACTAAGTTTCTTTTTTTAAAAAAATGGTTTAATAATCAATCCTTAATAATAGAGATCTTGAAAAATTGTGTACGACAACTACAAATCTATAGGCCGTACTTCTTCAAACACGACCCATACGCGTTTGGATATTTTTGTATCGTCAAATCATTTATTGATCAAAACATATTTTGGATTCTTGTAAAGAGTAAGTTCTTTAATAATTTCATCATCTAAAGATAAAATAAAAAGACACTTTATTTTATATTTTCATAGAAACGTGGCAAGTAATTATTTTTTTTAAAAAAAATAATAAATCTGTATAATACACAGCTAGCACTGATATTTAAAACTCGTGTACGACAACAACAAATCTATTGGTCGTACCTCCGTAGAACCATAGCCCATACACCGATATATAAAAACTGCTTATACGAAAAATATTTATTTTAAGAAATAAACTCCATCTACTTTTTAAAAAAATATTTATTTTTAATTTAAAGAAACTCATTCATTATTGAGTATCATGTAATTATTTATTTTTTCTTATCATATACTTTTTTCATTTTTAATCAAAATAATATACTTTTTATATTCGGCTTAAATAACCTTTTGAATTTTGATCATATAAAATTAGATTTTTTTTAGTTCTTTAAAGATTTTTGTTTTATTTTAGTTTCTATAATTATTATTATTTTTCTTTAATTTCTACTATCAATTATTAACATTAATTAATAACATGATAATGATAATGTTGATCGTTGAATGACTTGTCATGTTTTTCATGAATCTCACAAGGGCAGTCGCATATAATATATAATTCTACTTTGATAAGTTATACTTTCAAATCGTCATCTATTTAGAATAATGATAATGTCAAACTAATTAATGAGACATTTAAAAATATAACTTAACGAAAAAACAAACACGTAAGTCTCCCGTTAGACTTTTTATAACGTAGTAAGTTAACACTTTGTCAACATGTTGTTACGTTGCCAATTAACCTTATTATTTAATAACTAAAAAAATATGAAAACTAAAAAGAATTTTAAAGTATTAAAATAAACCCCCTATTTTATAATGACAAAAGTTATCAAAGTCATTTTACTCTATATATGGAAAGAAGGAATCAAATTATACTATTTAAAATTACATCAGTTCTTAGCTTATTAGTAATTTCTTTTTAAAATGTGTTTTTCTATCAATTTAACTATAGAATTATAAATATATATATATATATATATATATATATATATATATATATATAGTTGTTTTAGTTATTTATATTAGATTTTCAAAAACTTGAATAGTTACAAATACATAATAAAAAATTTATTACTATATATATTTTTAAAACATATACTACGCTCAATTTTAAGGCATATCAATGAAGTTTTTAATAATTTTACATTGATATAAATTTTTGAAAATATAATTTATGGTATGAACTTCAAATCTAATATTAGATTTTGAGATAAAATTATTTAATAAAAAATATTAAATATTGTAGAGTTAGTATAATTTATATTAGTATAATTTGTTCCATTCTTACATTGAGGAGGGATCAAATTACACTACTATAATTTATTTCAACTATTACATATCATTTATAATTTTATATAAAATGTGATTTTTCAAAATTTGTGATATATATGAAAATAATAAAACATATTCAACCCAAAAATTATTACATAGATATGAAAATTAAAAACAAAACTAAAATGTTTTCAAATAAGGGCCAAATTAAAAGTTAGTGTCATAAGCTCCAAGATATGTTTTAAGTGAAGAATCTTGAAATTTAATAAATAATAATGTATCTATATTTGAATTTGAATTTGGGTTTTAATCAAATATGAAGATTCAATCCAATAGATGTAGGTTAGTTGATAAGAATATGTAGGATGAACTTGAATTTGATTCTTGTGAAATATATTCTTAGAAAGGGGTGAACAGTTTTAAATGTCATTAAATTCCAATTGTGATAGTTGAAGAAAAAGAATAAAATGAAGATTCAATCATTTTATTAATGCTATATTCATTCTATTTAATTGATTTTTTATTCAAAAAAATCTCTATAGCACTGACACACTTGTTTTGAGATAAATTCTCAATACTCACCCAATATTTCAATAGTCTGTCTCTCAGATATTGAGAGACCTCTCCTAACCCCGCGTCTCTGACTATTGATATCAAAGAACAAAGAGCCTGAAGTATATTACTCGAGTGCAGAGAAAAAAGAAAAAAAAAAAAGCAATTGATTTAGGGCTTATCTTTTGGGGTTATGCTTCTTAATTATATAAATATGTCTTGTATAACATTTATATAATCATTCGTCACATTTGTTTCTATCACTATCATTATAAATGTTTGTTAAATTTTGTGGCACGTCTTGGTTCTTAAAATACAATAATCTTAACTACAAAATTTTCATTAACCAAAAGGAAGAGGTATATTTTAACATTACTTTGAATTTTGATAGTGTTACACTAACTAATTCATTATCTATGTGATAATCCTTTTCTGTAAGTATCGTTATTTTTCAATAATTTGGATAAAATAACCTCTGCTTTACGTTGGAAGGGGTTTGGATAAAAATACTGACAGTAACTTGTTAAAATCGCCCACGGCAAAGAGTGTCAATGACAAAGAAATGGTAGTGTCCCATCCATCATCACCAATGCGCAGATATGTAAACGCATACAAATGAGTATTTATTGAGTATGAAGCATGCCTACTGCACATCACGGGGAATCTTAAAATTGTAGAACAAGGATTTCTATTTTGGTCTTATTACATTCACATTCTATGTGATTTCTGGAAATTATACACAATCTCCTTGTTTTTAAATGCTTATAGGCTTATAGAAATCTTCTTTAATTATAAGGATATATCATCTATTTTTTCAAATAATTAAAAAGGTTAATATACAATGAATAAATGATATCAAAGTAATATTTTTTAAACAGTTAAAGAATGTTAATACATGAATAGAAAAATGAGCAATGTTGAGAGAAATTTGACAAAATTTTAGAGAATATAAGTGTAACTCTATCTAAAAATATTTTGATAAATTAGTGTCGGGATGAGTATGGATTGAGTTAAACCGAATGGATCATTATTCATACCTGACTCAAAATATTGTCATATTATCAAGGTCATTAGACTTAAATTCAACCTGATCCGAAATATATGACAAAATATCGGATTGGACCGATTTTTAACACAATATACTCATCTTTAACATTATGTATAGTAATTAAATGGTAGAATAAAAGTACATAATTTAAATTAAGATATATTTTATAATATTATGTTTTAAAATAAACAATTTTATAATAAATACAATATCATGTTATATAAAATATTAACAATTAAATAAAAATTTTATTATCAATACACACTTTATTAAAAAAAATACTAGTTTTTAAGAAAGCATTGGATACTAAGTTAGGTTGGACGACTCAAACATAACCCCGATTCGTTCTAAAAATTACACCAATTTTATTTTTAAAATCAAAATCCGTCCAAATTAATCAACCATGGCAGAGTTAGCAGGGTTAGGTTCCACCATACTCACCCGGTCACCCCTACATCAGTGTCTGCATGTGATCTTAGAAAGAAAATAAGCAGTAAGGTAGTTGTCTGTAGTTGACCGTGAAGTGACTAATCCTATTCTGCAGTGGTCTCATCGACATCTCTCTACACTCTTGTAGAGAGAGACAAAGTGACTAGTACATTTGGGGAGATGTAAGACTTTGCTTACTCCTCAAATTTGAATTTGAATATACACTTTAAGCTATATATATATATATATATAACATATTTCAATTAGGTTGACATTGCAAGAATTAAAAATCCCAAGGAACACACCAAGAGCTACACGTACTTAGTTAACTAAATATACCTTAAAAATGGGGGAAAATGTATCTTAATAGTATTAATATCTACCTTTTTCATCTAGAAGAAATGATTAATCTTATATTTTCTATATAAAATCATTTAAATTGAAGGGAGACTCTTCTAATATTTATTCTTGAGTGAAGATTTGCCATGGAAAGACAAATCCTATATCAATTAAAATAACTTCAATTCAAACACAAATTATAAAAATGTTATGAGTAGAAAGCCTACCAAATAATTAGGGTAAATCTTAGTATACCCCCACTAGCTTTATACTTTCTAACTCTATTTTTATCAAATAAAAAACTATATTTATTTCACTTGATATTGTTTATATCGCTTAATCTCATTTACTTCAGATTAAAATAAAACTATTGAAATTTTCAGCATTCTTTACTCCTTTTTTGTGTGTAACTCAATTTTGGGGTCCAACATAGTTGGAATAATATCAAAATCCATCTAGCCACAACTCACTCTCTTTTCTGCTAAAAAGAAAAAAGAAAAATCATAAATTTTAGGTTAAATAAATTTTTTGTCCCTATTTAATTTTATATTTGAGTTTTAGTCTTTTTAAAATAATTGCTCATTTTTAAGCTCTCGTTTATTTTTATAGTTCATAATTAGTTCTTGACAAAGACGAAAAATGGATAACAAAAGGCAAAAATTCAACCACATAATGACTAGTTGTGAGCAATAGAGATAAAAAAAATCTGAAATTCAATTCACAAAAATAATTGCCTTTTTGCAACAAATGTAGATTCTTGTTCCCATTTTTTTTTTCTCAAATTTGGGCAGAAAGGATTTTTTTGTGGACCTAAACATTATTTCCTTTTTTTTTATAGAGAAACCAAACAAAAGAGCATGCATTTTTTTTCTTTTTTTTTCTCTTTATTTTCATGTGTACCAAACATTGTGTAATAGAACCTCAAGAAATTGATCCCAAAGATAACTTGTGGCTGAAGCAAGCGGTTAAGTTATTCCTCCTTGAGTGTTTGCCCTAGGTATTTACACTTGAAGAATGGTTGCCCTAGACGCTAAAGGAAGATAAAAATTCCTTATTCTTGGTGAGAGCTCAAAAGGAATATAACTAGAGTTTTTTTATAGACTTAAAATCTTAGCCAAATTATACTTATACTTGGGTTGGACTTCTGATTTAGGCTCTCAATCCAAGTTTGGGAGAGTTTAATCTCTTGATTTAAAGTAAAAATTGTAGAAGAAGATAGCAAGGATTTTTCGTTAGTCCTAGGATCTTAATCGAATTATACACATACTTTGACCAGATTTTAGATTTAGATTCCCAACTCAAGTCCAATAGGGTCCAACTAGAAAGCAAAAAACAATGTATCATAAAATAAACATTAGTAACTTAAAAAAAATTACATGTGTATTAAGATGTAGATACAACTACCAACTACATGTTTTGTAGTCAAAACTCACATCCCCCATGTGAAAATTATAAAAGCTAGGGGTGTGTTTGATTTGATGTTTGAAGAACCAAAGTCAGGTTTATTCTTCGTGGAAAGTTACACTTGCTTGTTTGGAAAAATAAAATCAGTTAAATTGAATGTAACTTTTACTTAAATTGAAAATTATTTTTAAAGTGACTTTTCAGATAAACGTAAAAAAAATTAAATATAAATCAAGTTATATTAAACTTATTTTTAACTAAATTTAAGTTTAATCAAATTTTACTTTTTCAACTGTAATCTAAACACACACTACAACCAGTAACTTTGGTTCTTATGTGAAAATCACGTTTGCAATTGTTATGGAAGGGGAGTAGAACAAGGAACATTATGCAGCAACAAAACAAAATACAAAATCGAAAGATGTAGAAGAGGCAGCAAAAATAGAGCATGCAGAGGTCAAAAAGGGAAATGAACAAGCCTCAGTACCTGAAGGACTATGCACTGAAGTAAGGATGCCCTGGCAGTAGTCTTCTAGAAATAGAATATCCCAAATCTTTGTGTCGTTAGATATTGTCTCCTGGTAGCATTTTGTTTTTCCTCAAAGGCATAAGCTGCCAAAATCTGTTAAGAATTTTCATCCAGAATTGTATAAGAACATCTATAAATATGAGAGGAATGAAATTCAGTCAACAAACAATAATACAAAATTTCCTTTCCTTTCTTTACTTTGCTTTGTAGGTTCTAGGCCTCGAATCCTAGAATTGCTTGTGTCTGTAACCCACAACAACTTGGTGCTTTCATTGAATTGATGGCCGAATCCACTTGCTCCAAATCAGCCATGGAACGATTGGAGGAAGCTCTAGCCAAATTGGCATCAAATGTTACTAAGAAACTTGATGACTTTCTCCTTCGTGTTGCTTCCCTTGAAACCAATACTCATCATTCACCATCTCTTTCATCTTCCTCCGCTATCCCTACACCAAATCCACAAACACTTAGCCAACCCAAAATGAAGCTCAACCTCCCACAATTCGATGGTTCAAACCCCTCAGGTTAGGTATTCAAAATTACACAATTTTTTGAATACCACGCTAAACCTGAACTTGAGAGGCTTACAATCTCTTTGTTTTACATGGAGGGGCCGGCCTTGGCGTGGTTTCAGTGGATGATGCTAAATCATCAATTAACCACTTGGCCTGGTTTTCTATAATCCATCGAAGCTTGTTTTGCCCACTCACCATACAAGGATCCTACTGGACTCCTCTTCAAGCTCACACAAAAAGGGACCGTTAGAGATTACTTGAACCAATTTGAAGCCCTCACCAACAGAATCGTAGGATTGCCCCCTCCTTTTCTTTTGAGCTGCTTTGTATCGGGTCTTGACCCCGAGATTCGCCGTGAAGTGCAAGCACTTCAACCCATGTCTCTGGTGCATGCAACGGGTTTGGCTCGCCTACAGGAGGAGAAACTCCTTGAAGGTCGTAAAGGTCCTCGCAGTCGCTTATCTCCGATGCTTAACCCCTCATCACACCCCTCACCATTCTCGATACTAAGTGGGAGAAGACAGCTTCGGGAAAACAATTATTAGTCCTTGTTCAATGGAAGGGATTATTTCCGGAAGATACTACATGGAAGAAGTGGGAGGAGCTTAAGGAGAACTACAACCTTGAGGACAAGGTTGTTTTGGATGTTCGTGGGGATGTTATGGAAGGGGAGCAGAACATGGAACATTATGTAGCAACAAAACAAAATACAAAATCGAAAGATGCAGAAGAGGCAGCAAAAACAGAACATGCAGAAGAACCAAACAAGGAAGAATGCAGAAAGTCAAAAAGGGAAATGAACAAGCCTCAGTACCTGGAGGACTATGCACTGAAGTAAGGATGCACTGACAATAGTCTTCTAAAAACAAAATATCCCAAATCTTTGTGCCGTTAGATATTGTCTCCTGGTAGCATTTTGTTTTTCCTCCAAGGCACTGCCAAAATGTGTTAAAAATTTTCATCCAGAATTATATAAGACATCTATAAATATGAGAGGGATGTAATTCAATCAACACATAATAATACAAAATTTCCTTTCTTTTCTTTACTTTGCTCTGGAGGTTCTAGGCCTTATGCTAGAATTGCTTGTGTCTGTGACCCACAATAGCAATCCATTTCCAAACACGCTACAAGCATTCAGAAAATGGAAGCGCACATTCCTTTGGAAGCTTGCTTTGTCCACCATGCACAAGCAAGGGAAAATCACACTCGCCCCTTACATATTGATGGCCACCACAGTTTTGGGAAACTTTCCTTTACGCGCCCAATCTCGTTTTCCTCCTAGATTTACTCTTTAATTCTTTGGGGAAAATGGTATTTTTCCCTTCCCGAAATTCATTTAATATTTTATTATTCATTGAATTATTTTAGAAAACCTATTTACACATCAGCAAAACTTTTATTGGCCTTCTATTATACAAATTAGCAATTACTATGGCACTTACGACTAATAACGTGGTTTTCCATTTTTACTTAATAGAGAATATTTAACAGCATTCATAACAGAGACCAAAGTTGGTCAATTTTCATAATATAAAAAAGAAGACAAGAACTAAAGTAAAAATAAATGAGGAACTAAAATTAATTTTCCCAACATTTATAGAACCTAAAACATATTAAGACAAAAAATGATAATTCAAATGTCTTATTGGTGGAGAATTATATTTATAGGTGAGATTATATGATATGAAAAGCATTTCATCCAATTAATTAATTTAAAAGTTATGTGAACATTGCTCAAATAGACATAATAATCAACATATACATGCATGGAAATGAGAAATTGATAGCTAGTCATAAAGTGGGTGACCAACAATCAGATAGAGAGTATGTTAGACTAAAACCTAATTAAAGCCCCCACTTCATTTGGGATCCAAATTCTAATCTTCTTCCGCTGTTCCCGCCTTTGAACAATGTATAAAGTTGAAAATAAGAGGCAAAAAAAAAGTGAAAGAAATCTAATAAAAAATAATGTACTAAATAGAATTCTGAACACCATTAGTGGAGCGGAACTAACTGGGTGGTTTCCTTGAGACAAGCAAACATGGTCCCAAGTGGGGGCTTCTTGATGGATATTATGACCAACCAAGCAACCACAGTATCCTACCACATTGGTTGACTTTTCTTTTTTTGTTTAAGATCATATATAGTAATTTTTTTTCTTTATATTAAAACTAATTCTACTTGAGTTGTGTAGATTATTATAAACGATAATTTTTTTCTAAATATTTAACACGATTACATATTAAAAGTTAAATCCAAAATTATTAATTAAATTTAAATAATTTTACACCAATTAATTTACATACTATTAGGGAATTTTCTAGTGATCATAATTTAACGTGTGTTTGGATACATCAAATAATCGATTTGAGTCTAAAAATTGAGTTATCATCGTGAATTTTGAGAAACAACTGTATTATTTATGCTTTACCATGAGATTGGCCACTATTTGTTTCACCTTATTGTCACCCCAAACGCGTAGAAGCATGTGAAAAGTGATTATTCAAGCCGAAATGGATAATTATAACGCAAAATATGATAATATAACTAATTAAATTATAGGGTAATTTGCAGGCACATGTACGACCGCACCATACTTTAGCCTTTCTTATTTTTGGCTTTTTACTGTTTTTTGTAAAAGTGAAGATTCGTCTTCGTCTATCTTTACCTCGAGCCAAGATACTCAGTACTCACCACAACCTACCTAGAAGAATAAAATGACAATGACGATTGAAATCAAGAATCATATACTATAACTAAAACTATACTTAATTAATTAGTTAAGTGACGTAATTGTATTGTACCGAGTGTGTGCCTGCGTGAAGGTGAAGCACGGATACTCAATTTTAGAGTTATTTATTTATTTATTTAATAGGTAATGTCGGTAACTCAACGTGCAGTTAATTTTACATTCATTTCCAATATTCTTGTAATATTAATCAGGCAATAAATTTTTGTGAGTTAATTAATTAATCAACGATTTAATTGAGAAAACTAAAATAGAATAAGGTTAAATAGATTAAAATAGATAAAGACAAAAAAAACATAAAGGAGAAATAGAGACAAATCGTTTATACATAAATTTCAATGAAGATAGCAAAATAAAAGCACATAAAGAATAAAATTTGGTTTGAAAACTTAATTCAACGCTAAAAACACAAAACCCTTTTTGGCCCCCATTCAATCAACAAAAAACAAAACGCTAAAAACACAGTTTCTTAAAAAAAGAAAAAACAATTCAGCAAATGAAATGTTAACAAAAGTAATAAATTGTATTTAAATTTTTTAATTTAAAATTCAGCAGAAAAATAATTAAAATCTAATAAAAAATTATTTCTACGAATAATGTGACATTATGCGAACGATTCAAATGCATTAACCATTTTTACTCAATAACTTTTTTTTACTTCAACTTGTTTCCAGTCACTTAATGAATAAAACTTATCTAATATATTTGTTCTATTGTATTGAACATTAAATGCTAATTTTAAATGCCATTTACCATTTAAAATAAAATAATTTCTTTTATCCAGCACTTAACATTTCGAACAAATATAGCGGAAAATAAATGAGCTTTTGACTATATTAATATTAGGGGACGAATCTATGCGTTGTATCTTGCTTGAATTTTACCTTATACACAGACGAATAGAAGTAGCCAAATAAAAAACAATAAGACAAACAACTACCACTTGCGTACTTGAGTAAAGATAGATCCTATAGTACGTATTCCGAAACACACAAGAATAAACAACTTATTTAACTTTTTCCCTTTGTTATTATTATTATGGTGATAGGTGTTAGAAAATTATGAGGACAAAAAAAAAGGAGGTAAGAGTTTGGTGTTATTTAAAGCTCAAAAAAGTTGGGCTTGATTGTGTTGGTGGTTCTTTACACTAATTCATCCCTCTTCATTTCTCTTTCTTTATTAAAGCAAAATTCCGAGCAATATGAATTGTGCTGAGCAATAAGGTATGTTTGAATTGAATTTTCTACCAACTTAAAGGAACATCTTCTTATTGGTGTAATGCATTTAAGAATTCTCATAAATTCTAACCCAAAATGTAAGTACGAGCGAATGTTGCTACTAAAACACTCGACTGCTTGTGCGATGTCCTTTGCTATAAATTAGAAAATTAACATTTGAAAACCAAGTTAAGATGCGATTGTGTTGATACAGTAGAGTATGATTTTGTTGTAGTTGTAGAAATGATTTATTTATTGAGAGAATCCGTGTTCCATTTTTTTCATATGCAAAAATTCTTTGGTCCCTGACTAAGGATAAAAAAAAGAAATTAAGATGTTATATTGTAGATTTTGATTGATAAAGAGCTTCAGCATTATTTATAAACTTTATGGAGTTCTTTCTATATAAAATAAGCATTGTAGGCCTAATGAGTATAGCTTAATTGCCAACACATGCTGAGTTTGTAGGGAATGTTTAAGTTAGATTCTTAGATAATACATTTTTGAAAAGGGGATAAAACTTTAAGTGTGACTAAATTTTAAAACGAGAATTTAGTCTTATGTTTACGTTTTAATTATGTTAGGATTTACGTTGATCAAGTGTAACCGAATCATAGTTGTAGTATTGAACTGAAACTCAAGTCATCTCCCAAGGGAATGGTGCAAGGATGAATATTTAAATTAAAACATTTCGGATATATATATTTTTGTGTTTTTATATTTTAAACTACCTAAAACTAAAACTAATCAAAACAAAAAATAAAAGATATATTTTCCTAGAGAGATTAATGTGCTAAAAATTTAATAACAGAAATTAAAATAAAAGGTAAGAAGTTACTTGTTGATGTGATAATAATTATAGATGGAAACAATATCGTTGAGATGCTAAGATTGCACTCGGAACCTCCCTATTTGCTACAATTCATCACACTTCTATGTCATTATATCATTTATCTCCAATTCACTAATGTATTCTATTCCTAATCACTTAAGTGATAGACCCTAAATCACTTGTCTTGATTCCCAATTCCTTAGCAAATCAACACAAACAATCAGCATTATCGTTTGGGAAATAGTGAGGCTTAATTAAGATTATTATATCTTTAAAGATAACTCCAATTAAGTATCTGATTTAGTTTGGGTTTCAACGAACTCACTAAAGTGCACGTCAATTCCTGAAATCATCTACAAGGTGCGCATGCTCACAAAGCATTAAGTATAGAAGGTGAATAATGAACTCAAATAATATATTAATGTGAGAAATTACATCAAACATGATTCAATCCTTTCGCCTCCTAGCTAAGAAAGACTGATCACTCATGAAATACAAGAAGAGAGAAGAGAAGATGATTTTTCAATAAAGGATGGTGTGTAGAGGTGTTTTTTGTTGTTGTCTATATCTCTCTATTTATAGAATCATAAATGTATTTAATAGAAACAAATAATCTTCTTAATTTACAAAATAATATAATCTATATAAGAAAATTATCTCTTCAGCTAATATACTCTGTTTTAATTGTTGCAATTATCTTCCAAGTGATTTTCTTTATTTATTTTCGAACAATATCTTCATAATTATTTATGTTTTAAATTAATTCAGTTTTTAAGCTCCTTTGTTTGAGTTGGCTTAAGCAGCCTATACATCGCTTGAGCAAGGCTATCTTGTAAAATTATCCAAGTCCTATGTAAAAACTCACAAAATCATATTAAAAACATTTAAAATCATAATTTCCATCTAAAATATATTAAAAACGGAAAACATAACGAATTTGATTTAAAACAAGACCTAAAGTGTATTATAATATCAAATAAATATCTCAATTGCATATGAAAATACGATAAATTTGACGTTTATCATCTCATAATCGGTCCAAAGGACATAGCTTATGGAGATATCCCAAGATCTACCAAAACGTCAAAAACTCTAATTATAGTGATTAAAAAAATAAACATTGTAAGTAGGTGCACAAGTAACACCCCAACTTTATCTTATACTACTACTTTTATTATTTTGTATATATCTTGATCTAATTATACATATATACATTAGTTCATATTATTATATTTTTCCATCCAAATTAAATGATTGAACACAAGTGATTAATATATTAAAGTTAAGGTTAAATTATTTAAATAATACTTAAGTTCCATCCTTGACAAAAATAACTTTTAATTAAATTTTACTTATTTTCCAATCAAATTTTAAATTAATTAAAATCTCATTTTAATGAGAAAACAATAGTTAAGAAAAAAAAAAATTCCCCCTTCCGTTATATTGGAATTCACTATGTACTCAGTCAGCCCCTGAAAACGAATTGTTTATTTTGTACTGTAGTATTATAGCCGTATTTGATTGCCTTTATTTCAGGATTTCATCAGGTGCCGGCTGCTAAAAGATTCCGAAAAATTAATTTTGAATCATAATCAATCAATTAACAGTAACGTGTATGCATGCACGCACAGCAGAGACGTTCTAAATTCTAGTGTTGCTGACTAAGTTTCATTCAACCTGTGCCAACTAAGATGAGCAGATTGTAATTTTTGTTCTCTCGTATTATTACGTAACGTAACAAAAATATGAGATACAAGATAAATCTAATGATGAAAATAAAAAGCTTAAGAATGAAGGAAAAAAACAAAAAAAAAAAATTATGAGTTCAATTTTTTCACTGGCACATTTTTAATAAAATTAAAAAAATAATCTTTACTAATAAAAATAACAAAAATATGAAAGAAACTAATAAGTAATACCGGTGGAACAGTATTCATTTGAATAAACTTGATTCTGAAAAATAAATAAAAATAGATTAAACTTATTTAATTTAAAGTGTAATTAATTCACCAAAAACAAATTAAAGTGCAATTCACTAAATTTAATAATAGATACACTTTTTTTTTATACTGTTTCTTTCTTTGTATATTTTTTATACTGTAATAAATACACTTAATTATCTATTATGCACTTTAGAACTACTCACGAGTTGCCAAATCATACTTCCTCAGTATGAATGTAAACTAAGGACACCTCGTGTCCACATTTTCCTTTGACTATTCCTTAAACATATTCTAAAGAGAAAAATATTTGGTAAAGATCAAAATAGAATTAGATAATAAAATTTTATTTTTGTTTTATTTTGAGACGCGCGCATAAAAGAAATCAGGTTTAAAAACCTTTTTGTCCTGTAATTATATCAATTTTTATTTATTAATTTATGATTCTTATAATGTCTTGATTTTTTTTATCTTTTCATTAAAAAATCGTCAATATGACTTTGTAATTGTAAGTATTGTCATGTAGCATAGTCCGGTAGTACAAAAAACACTTACGTGGTAACAGAAAATAAAGTCACCTAGGTTTTTTTTTCTTTAAAGAAATTAATAGAAAGGAAAAAAGTTTATAGAGAGAAAAATAAATAAAAACTAAACACTGATATATTTATACAAAGAAAAATGCATTCAACCCCAGAAAATAATACTTTTTTTAAGATTTCATGTATCTTTTAGACGAAGTAATTTATATTTGAGCAGGATAGAATTAATGTAGAGGATAAAGCTCTTTTGACAGTAATTAACATAATTGTATATTTATAATTTGAAGTTGAGACTTTTGATTAAAATAAATAAAATAATATATATATAGTGTTTGAATTGTGGGTTCTAATCTATGTTTATGTTCAATCTTCGTTTTCAGAAAATATCTCATTCCTTGCTTTTACGTTGAGGTTGTCTCATATTTCTTGTGAGAGTAATTTTGCGGAAGATCCAAACACCTCTTAATAACAAACACAAAATTATATACAATAGTATTATGATTCTTTTTATATAATAATAATAATAATGAAATTGCTGGAACTAGCTTGCAAAATGCAAATCAGCTACCGAGGAATTTGGTATTATTGTTACTATGTTCAGACAACTACTCTACAAACCATTTTACTCGTTTTACCGCTACTCTCTCTTACCACTGTTACTGTCTTGCAGGTGTCAGTGTACTTTTTAGTGTCGTCGCAGTATGACACTTGACACTAGCTAGTTATAAATAAATTGCCTTCTTCTCCCAGCTGGAACCGAACAACACTTCTCAGGAATGGACCCTGTTCCTCTTACTACTACTATTACTGCTGTCACCCTCTCTTAGAATATCAATCACCCCACATTCGACATTTTCAATTTCTTTCTTTTCCGACCACATAGCCCAACATGGAAACAACCTCGTTTTCCAAATTGTTGTTCTTGTTCTTCTGCTTCTTCGCTTCGTGTTTGTCTTCTCACGCTTCTGTCACCTACGACAGAAAGGCCATTCTCATCAATGGACAAAGGAGAATCCTCTTCTCCGGGTCCATACATTACCCCAGAAGCACCCCTGATGTAAGCCTTAAAAAAAAAGCATTGAACTTTACGAGGTTTGATTTGATTTTCTAAGTGCTGTTTATGATTTGTAACTGTGAAACCGTGTCGGTGCAGATGTGGGAGGATCTGATTCTGAAGGCCAAAGAGGGAGGGCTTGATGTGGTTGAAACCTACGTCTTCTGGAACGTTCATGAGCCTTCTCCTGGCAATGTGCTTCTTCATCTTCACTCTCTTCGCTTTTTTTCTTTGGTTTTTGGACCTCTAATTTTAGCTTTTGTCCAATGTGTTTGTTTCTGCATGTAACTCAATTCAGTACAATTTCGAAGGGAGGTATGATCTGGTGAGATTCGTGAAGACAATACAGAAAGCAGGGCTCTACGCTCATCTCCGCATTGGACCTTATGTCTGTGCAGAATGGAATTTCGGGTAACCTTCTCATTTTCTAACATGCCAATGCAATTAAGGTCTTAAATTACGGTCGCAGTCGTGGTTTTGTTGCATTATAAATGCGGTTGATGCAGTCATAATTCGGCCACAGAGACTCTAAAAACCTTGATGTTGCGGCTGAAGTCAAGCCCTTTCTTGTCATTTTTCTTTTAGATGTATTTTTCTCTTTGCTTAACATTTTGTTAAAGTTTTTTATCTTAATATTTATCTATTTGGAATGCTGTTGTTATGTGCAGTGGATTTCCTGTTTGGCTTAAGTATGTTCCGGGGATAAGCTTTAGAACAGACAATGAACCTTTCAAGGTCTCATTTTTTTAATTTCCAAAAAGGTTTTTTTATTAGACTATTTGGTCCTTTTGAATTTTATTGATGAGTCATGAACCATGTTTCAGACGGCGATGCAAGGGTTCACTGAGAAGATTGTGGGAATGATGAAGAGTGAGCGGCTATTTGAGTCTCAGGGTGGCCCCATCATACTCTCTCAGGTGAACATCTGAGGTCTTTCATTTCATAGCATTTAATCTTCATTGCTTTCTCTTCATACCACTAGTGGCTATGACTTATGAGCTTTTCCCTCTAGATCTAGTTTGAATACCGATGCATTCACCATGTGTTTGTTATTTTAGATTGAGAATGAATATGGGGCTCAGAGTAAGTTGCAAGGAGATGCTGGTCAAAACTATGTGAATTGGGCTGCAAAAATGGCTGTGGAGATGGGAACTGGAGTCCCTTGGGTGATGTGCAAGGAAGATGATGCACCAGATCCAGTTGTAAGCATTCTCACTCTTTATCTTGAAAGCTGTATAATAGAAAATGCAATCTTCTGATATTCCATTAGCATGCCTTGGTTTTCTTTTTGGTTATTCTATGAATATTATGATTATTTTAATTTTCAGTGACATGTAACTTTAAAAAACTATAGAAAATTAAATGCAGCACTCAGACAGTTGTCTTTACTTCATTTCTTTTATTAAACTAATTTGTTTCATCTGCGGGGTAACAGATAAACACTTGTAATGGCTTCTATTGTGATAAGTTTACTCCAAATAGACCCTATAAGCCTATGATTTGGACAGAAGCTTGGAGTGGCTGGTAAGCTTTTTTTTTTACTATGACACTAAAATTTAGAAATGAGGAAGTGAAATATGGATGGCATGACTTTCTGTTAAATATGAAGGTTTACAGAATTTGGAGGTCCAATTCACAAAAGACCTGTCCAGGATTTGGCATTTGCAGTTGCTCGATTTATAATAAGAGGAGGGTCCTTTGTAAACTACTACATGGTTAGCTGGCTTAAAATGATTTTAAAAACTGATGACAGTGGCACCTACTCTTGTAACCAGCCTAACTAGTCTTGCATTTACCTATAGTATCATGGAGGAACCAATTTTGGACGAACAGCTGGAGGCCCTTTCATCGCTACCAGCTATGACTATGATGCTCCACTGGATGAATATGGTGAGAACTGAAAATTCTTTACCTTCTATGCCATCTGTACAATTTATTGACCTCATAACAACTAAACCAAAATTCTTCATGAATTCTGGCAGATAGTAGTAGTATGCTAATTAAGTAACACCAGTCACTACCATTATTTTTCTTAGAAACTTTATATGCATGAATTTTGATATGCCCAAAAACTTATCACCCTTCACTACATTGAAAGCAACTTATGTTTTCCTATAATGCTTACACTTTTGGGTATGTGTTTGTTAGAACAGTAACCCAAAACGTTATTTCTTTGTAACTGACTATTTCTGCAATAAAACATTGAAGGTTTGATTAGGCAACCAAAATATGGTCATCTAAAGGAACTTCATAGGGCTATCAAGATGTGTGAGCGAGCTTTGGTTTCAACTGACCCAATTATTACTTCATTGGGGGAATCCCAACAGGTTTTGACTCAGTTCAAAGTTATTTTGATTTTGACATGTGCATAGCTTGTCTACTGATCCTAGCTAACATTCAACATTTCCAGGCACATGTATACACTACGGAATCTGGAGATTGTGCTGCTTTTCTCTCCAACTATGATTCAAAATCCTCTGCTAGAGTGATGTTCAACAATATGCACTATAACTTGCCTCCTTGGTCTGTCAGCATCCTCCCAGATTGTAGAAATGTTGTCTTCAATACAGCAAAAGTATGCAGTAAAATTTAGACTTAGTTTGAAATCATCCTGTATTGTATTCAGCTATTGTACCCATGCCTCTTATGACACAACACTTTCACCTTCAACATGTCCATTCAACATGATTTAATAAGTGAAAATTTAGTCAAACCGATGAACTCTTTTCCCTTGTTTAGGTTGGAGTGCAAACGTCTCAGATGCAAATGTTGCCAACAAATACTCAGTTGTTCTCATGGGAAAGTTTTGATGAAGATGTTTATTCTGTGGATGACAGCTCAGCAATCATGGCTCCTGGTCTCCTGGAACAGATAAATGTAACAAAGGATGCAAGTGATTATCTTTGGTATATAACTAGGTAAGCCTGATCTGCAGCTAAGTGAAATAGTTTTAGAAACCATTTTGAATATATTTATTCTGTAATTCATTTTATGTATATGTTTCTGCAGCGTTGATATAGGTTCGTCCGAATCCTTTCTACGTGGAGGTGAACTCCCCACTCTCATTGTTCAGTCTAGAGGCCATGCTGTGCATGTTTTCATCAATGGTCAACTTTCTGGTAGGTAAATTTTCTTGTTTTTCAATTAGGCCTTTTTAGTTTATTAGTAAAAGTAAGCATGATGTATGTTTCAAACCAGGTTCTGCCTATGGAACAAGGGAGTATAGGAGATTCATGTATACTGGCAAGGTAAACCTTCGTGCTGGAATAAACAGAATCGCTCTGCTCAGTGTTGCCATTGGACTTCCTGTAAGTTTTTTCCCCCCTTTTTCCCTCTTTCTATGATTATGAAAGCCTTGTAACTAACTATGTCAGCTAATTTTGGCAAGAAATAAAAACATTAATAATGTCTCAATTCTTTTCCTTCTAATAACTAATATTATTGTATGTTGTTGTCAAAGAATGTGGGAGAACATTTTGAGTCATGGAGCACAGGAATCCTTGGTCCAGTTGCACTCCATGGACTTGACCAGGGAAAATGGGACTTGTCAGGGCAGAAATGGACTTATCAGGTTGCATACTCTTACTTTAGATACTTAAGTTGGTTCACTTTCCAAGAAGAAAATTTCACTAACATATGCTTTTAAACAGGTTGGGTTGAAAGGAGAGGCCATGGATCTTGCCTCTCCAAATGGTATCTCCAGTGTCGCGTGGATGCAATCAGCAATAGTTGTACAAAGAAATCAACCATTGACATGGCACAAGGTAAAATTACAGAGGAATGTGCTAACTTAGACTGAAAACAATAAACACTAGCTTTAAAACTGATGAAGTTAATCTGTAAACTGTGCAGACTCATTTCGATGCTCCCGAAGGAGACGAACCATTGGCATTGGATATGGAGGGTATGGGCAAAGGTCAAATATGGATTAATGGACAGAGTATTGGAAGATACTGGACTACTTTTGCTACCGGTAATTGCAATGACTGTAACTATGCTGGCTCATTTAGACCTCCAAAGTGCCAACTTGGTTGTGGCCAACCAACTCAGAGATGGTAACAATTACTAACATTGTAGCTTCTGCAACATTATCCTATTGGTGAATACAGTATAAGGCTTTGCATATCTTACATTACATATTGCACAAAATGTTTCAGGTACCATGTCCCTAGATCTTGGTTGAAGCCAACTCAGAATCTTTTGGTAATTTTCGAGGAACTTGGGGGGAATCCTTCAAAAATTTCACTTGTGAAGAGATCAGTAAGCAGTGTTTGTGCTGATGTGTCAGAGTACCACCCAAATATTAAGAACTGGCACATTGAGAGCTATGGTAAGTCAGAAGAGTTCCATCCGCCGAAGGTTCACTTGCATTGCAGCCCTGGTCAAACCATCTCTTCCATTAAATTTGCCAGCTTTGGAACTCCTTTGGGTACTTGTGGGAACTATGAGCAAGGAGCTTGCCATTCCCCAGCATCTTATGCCATATTAGAGAAGGTGATAGATCATACTCTTCATTTCACAATGCACTACATTTTTTTTGTTTCTTACATGCATCATCTTTCGGAAGCAATCATTTTTAAGGTAAATGTATTTGATCCATTGGTCACAATGCATTACATTACATTCTAATAATTGCTTCCTAGGAACATATTCTTAACCTGTCCTCTTTTTCTGTTTCATATATTTCAGAGATGTATAGGAAAACCAAGATGCACAGTCACTGTATCAAACAGCAACTTCGGGCAAGACCCGTGTCCAAAGGTGTTGAAGCGGTTATCAGTTGAAGCTGTTTGTGCTCCAACTGCTGCAAATTGGAGGGGTTGATAAGGGCAAGGAAGCACCCATTTACGTTTAGTGTGCAGTGACTTAAGTTAGACCGCAAGAAAAAGGGAACAACACAATAATAAAAGGAGCATAGTTAAAGGTTGTTGTCTAGTTGAATAGGTTGAGTGCCATAGTGTGAAAGTAGTAGCTATGTAACGAAATGGTGGTGGTGGGGTTAATGGGGCTTGCATGTATAAATTTTTCATAGTTAGATAGGTCAATGTGAAACCACGGGTCTGAAATTTGGACCCTTGTGTGTGAATTTAGAGTACCTGTCCCTTTCCTTTTTAACCGGATATGGGCACTGGTAAGCGAGGCATTTATGTTGGTGTGATTTGTGTTTCTTTTTTGTAACTTTGTATTAATTAATTAATGGATTGAGTCAGGCCACAATTCAGGTTCAAAGTTGGGAGTGGACCCTACTGTAACCATTGTCTGATGAGGTTTATAGAATTTCACTGTTTTGTCTACTTTCCCTCCCCAAGTAACTATGGTACTCGCTCGGGTGTCGATTATAAAAAGAAAAAAAAAGCATACTTAGCATGTATTAAGTAAAGACAGATGTTAACCAAGGTCTAAAGGACATTAATTAAAAAAGTTAAAGAAATATATTTTTATTGGAAGATAAAAAATTATGCTACTCATGATCTCTTATGATTTACACAATAAATATTTTTCTCTTTTACTTTTTTAATTCATGTCCTAAGTGCATTGATTAACAAAATTCTTAAGAAAACTAGTTAACTCTATTAAATTGTGTTATTTTCAATTAATCAATAAATATTTTTCTTAAGCTATCTTTCATTTCAACTTGATATTCAACATAAAAAAAGTTTTTAACCTTATTACATGAAAGGTATTTTAGAAATAGTAAATTGAAATTTTTTTATATTCAAAACAAAAAATAATAAATTTTTGTTGCTTATATTCAAGACTAAAAAAATACTCTTTATTCTTCGTTCAACCACGATGGTCATGCAAAATGCAATAATGTGACCTAAAAAACATTTAATTCATATACTAATATTGTCATTATAAAAAAAATTAATTGAAATAGAGTTGGGTTCAAAATTAATTACTCTTATTCAATATCTACATCCACATTCATAAACTTTCACAATCAAATTTAATGATGTGACAAACAACAACACTTCTAAAATCAAGAAATTCAGAATTTAAAGATGTCAACCCATGCACATAATATGATTGATGATGCATGACTCCCTACCCATGGTTCATGAGTGATGAGGAATTAAATCCCAATTTTAATAAGTAGGCCCAAGAGAAATTTATGCATAAGGTGATAACGGGTCGTGAATTTTTTCATTAAACTCAATGAAGACACTGTTACACGTGAATATTTTTTAAGCAAGGAAGCAAGAAGGAGAAAAGGAAAAGATTTTGGTCTAACTTTTTTTATTTTTTTATCTAAGAATGTTTAGAATGGGCCTACCTTTAAGTCTCATTATCACCATTGCACATAGGAAAGAAAGTGTTTCAATTGATTTCCATCTTATTTATAAGACTCGAATTAAAAGTTTTGTTGTCCTTTCTATAAGATACAATTCATAATGTTTCTTGTATTAATTATTTTTAGAGTAAAATACTCCTAATTAAAATAGAGGTTATAATTGCAAACAATTAAGAGAAAAGAATATTAACTAAATGAAGTACTTCTCTTATTCAATATGAAGTAGGTAATTAGGGCTTATAAATAGGACTAGATAGTGTGATAATTTATTATTTTGGAGTCATGCCTTAGGATTTGATTTTCGCATGCCACTGTTTGATACATAAGAAACTCAAACAAAAGAAAGATAAGGGGTTGATTTTGTTTAAGAAAAATAACCAAAGATAGAAAGATTATTGAGTCTTATTTAGTGGAAACCTTTGAGCAAGTACGTAAACAAATATAATTGGTAAAAAATAAAAATGCAAAAAAGGTAAAACATCATTTCCAATTTAATAATGTTCAATTGGAATCATTTTTCTAAAACATCAATGAAATAATGGATACACTATAACTCCATACTTTGGCATGCTCTAAGGACTTCCTTCACTCAGTTTTCATAAAGCATGGAAAAAAGTTGACCATGTTAGACAAACTTTAAATACCAACAATGTCTCTCCCAATTCCCTAACATGCCATAGACAAATTCCCACCATCAACCCAAATAAGAGCCAAATAATAGAAAAAACCAAACATAGGTGATTTGATAAAAAAAATCATAAGATTATTGCAGGAAAAAAAAACAAATGAGAAGAATCTTAGCAACACAAGTAACAACATAACCAAAGATAATAGGATTTGTAATGTAAAGACCCACCTATGGTATTGTTCTAGAATATTATAGCATATGTAACTCTAGTATAGTCTTTTCATGCAAAAACTAGAATATGTATTTTTTTCTCATACAATACATACAACTACACTATTCAAGTATTATCCAAGATGACATCATCAGATCCACATGTCTTAGAAAGGAACCAAATATTATTAGTGAACATAACTACAAGTTTCAAAAGAGTCCCTTTCAAGGGAAATATATAAACATAACAACCAAAAACGTTATAATAAAGCCCTAAGCTGGTCCCCTCTAACATTATATACATAATTAGCAAAGACAAGGAACTTGATTCCTAGTCTATCTTTTGGTTCTATATCTTCAAGAAGCGACTTGATCTCCTGCAACATTAGTATCATATGCTCCTGTGTCAAACATGATCATCACAGTCACAAAACATAGACACAAATGTAAGAGTAAACTTATATAAAAAGAGAAATCATACTAACAAAGAGATAAAGGAATAAAAATAATTTTAAATAAAACACTCATATGACACATTAATCCCATATGCATATGTTATGTTGACACGACTCCTAGAGATTTATTACAACTTTTGGGTAGTCCCCATATGCTTCATCCCTTACCATGACAACATGTTCTGATTATTCAGGGAGTCCCTTGAGCTAATCTTGTGGAGGTAATGTGGTTTTATTGAAATCAGACAAGTGTGGGTAATGGCTTACCTCTGTAAGGTTTGCATGACCTTACATATATAAGATTTCGCCCACTCGTCTAATGTATAGGCTCATTTCCGTTAGTCACAACAAAAAATCCCAACACTAGGTTTAGAGCCTACCAAGCACTCTCGCATTACGTGTCGACCCATATGCATATGACATGTATGCAAAAGCCAAACATGTTGTACAAGTCCATTCTCATTTATTACACACACTTAGGAATCCATCTAGTCATTCCATAACTTCAACAACACATGTACTTCTCTATCAATTTCACTATTGATCATATTCATTGCTCATTAGAAAACTATTTAATTTTAGAACAATATACCTACCCTTCTCACCCAACAAGTTCTCATGAATTGCTAGGTCTCACTTAGTGAGTCTTACAAAACTCCTAATTTTTTCCTTTTATTTACATGGCAGTGAGATTCGCTCGCCTAACGAGATTCAACAAAAATGGACTTGTTTGCCCAGTGAGAATCACTTGTCCAGTGAAACTTAGAAATTAAATAACTTTTTTCTCTCAATTTCTCGAGGTAGTGAGGCTTGCTAGCTCAGCGAGACTTCAAAATTCTACGGTTCAAGATTTAGCCTTAAAAAAGAGTAATCCAACCCCCAAACCCACACCGACACCAAAAATGACCAAATCAGTTTAAACAATCAATACTCATCAAACAAGCATCACAAGAAAAAAATATCAAAACTCCATGTAATAATAAATTACACAATAAGAGCTTCCCTTACAAAAAATAATCCCCTAGGGTTCCAAGGTCTTGAAGGATAAGGGTGCAAGGATGACCTTGGTGGTTCTCTGGGATCTTTCTCAACTTAGGATTCGAAAGTAGCTAATGTAACCTAGATCAGTCATCAAAACAAATCCAAATCAAGATTCTAACAAAGTTCCCAAATTAGAGCTCTTGAAAAGCGATGAATTGAGCTCAAGAAAACCAAAAGGATTAGAGGGGTGTTACTTACCAACTGGAAATGAAACAAAAGGCTATAGGATTCTAGGATTCAAAGCAACAAGGCTTCCATGGAGTGAATCTAAGCATTGTTAGCTCTTTAAGGGAAAGGGTTTTGAGCACAATTGGGAATGAAGAGAAAAAAAAAAAGAAAAAAGATGGAAAGGATTTGAAGTTTTGAACATTGAATGGATTAATGGAAAGGGATGACTAATTTCACTTTCTTATCTAACCCCTTTTTCTTCTATTCCCACCCTTTAGCTTCATGTTTTTGTGCTTAGACCTTGGGCCCAGAATTACCTCAACCCATTAACACCTATGTAACACTAAAAAAAATAATGTAAATATGCAGTCAACTAGTACACCAATTAACATAATTACACACTCAAGTTTTTATCTTGCAAACTAAAATAAATTAAGCACTTAATCACACAAAATAATAAAATAAATAAAAACAATACATTACACATAAATTTCCCCAACCAATATAACAAAATAATCAAACATAACATATTTAGTGTTTACAATTAGATTTGAGAAAAAAAATAAAAAGAAAGGAGAAGAATCTTACCAACACCACTAACAACATAACCAAACACAAAGTGATTCATAAATTTGACCAAGCAAAACAACAAAATAACCAAAGATAACTAAACACAGGTGGCATTTAAGCAAAACAATAAAATAACCAAATAACAAATACCAATCCTCAGAAGCTAAATAACTATGCACTCATTTATTTTGTGCAGTGTAGCTTTTTCACCCTCCTTCATCCTTTTTTTTTGGCCGCAACCTCCATTAACACCAAATACCATCATCACCCACAACCACTACCAAACACCACCACCACCCAAACACCACTTATCACCATGAACCACCACTATCATGCTCAGTTTTGGCTCAATCACCCGTTTCTGGCTAAGTCTTGGCAAGTTGTGGACTCAATTTTTGGCCTCCAATTGACTTTGCGACTTTGGCTAATTCATGGCTTGGCTAGGGAAAAAAATCCAACATCTTATACTTCCATCATTTTGGATGTCAATGTTTCATTCTAAACACTAAGGATAACTTGGAAAAGTTTGATTCTAAAAGTGACAATGGAATATTGCTTGGGTATTTTGAGACATCTAAGGCATTTAGAGTATACAACTCTAGAACCTTGGTAGTTGAAGAAATTATCCATGTGAAGTTTAATTGCACTAAGCTTGATAAGGAATTATCAAAGTTGGATGAGTCCTTTGCAGATTTAATACTAGATCTTGGAATAAAAAACAATGTGTCATCCAATCACAACATGAAAATTACAACGCCCAATCCACCATTGGACAGTCCCTAAGAAGAGATAATGGAACCAACTGCGCGCATCATTAGAAAGAACCATTCTGAAAGCCAAATCATTGGTGATCTAAAAAAAAGTGTCCAAATACGAGCATCTCTTAGACTTCAAGGTCATACAATATTGATCTCAAAGAGAAGAAAAAGGATAACAATAACCTTACTGCAACAACCTGCTACATATTTCATGCAACATTCTAGGTGTCGAGATAATGCATCCTTGGATCATGGTCGACTGATTGTGTGGAGTGCATTAATATGGTGCATTTGGAACCATAAAATATATGTGTGTCTTTGAGGGTAAAACTTTTGATTGTGAAATGCTGAAACATCAATACATGTGCCACAACTTGGTCTTGGTTAAAAAGCAAACAAAAGGGATTTGATGCATCATTCTTGCTTTGGTATCTTAATCTTATCCAGTGCCTATTGTAGGGGTACTATTTTGATGATTAAATATTGGTGTTGAATGCCTTGTTGTCGGCTAAGGTGGTGATGGTGCTAGTTGACTAACCCAAGCTGTTTGTGCTTATATATAAGGGAAAGAGTTCCTTAATCACTCCAAAGCTTACTCTTTGAGTCATCAGAGCAATCAACGAATGGATTTGGGATTTGGGGTGGTGTAAGAGATGGTTTGCTTGAGAGAAAGGCCACCTCCAAAACCTATCATAGTCTCTACCGCACCCCCAAACCACCACCAAACACTAGACTTGCATCCAATAGATAAGGGGTGGTCATCGAAGGTTGTGAAACGACAATAAATGGGGTGGCGATATTTAGCGACAATGTTAGAGAAGGTGCAGGTTCACACAAATGAGGAAGGAGGTGTGAATTTGCAAGAACGAAGAAGGAGAGTGATGGAGAGAAGATGGAAAAAGGAAAAGGGAGTGAGACTGTGTGATCGAGATAGAGGGTTTCGAGTAAGAGTGAAGATGTATGACATGAGGATTTTGGGTTCTAAATTTGAATTTTGAAAGAGAAGAATTAAGGATATCATTTGTTTGTTCTAATAAAATATTGGAATAAAATAAAAGACTAAAATATTCTAATAAATGAGCAAGTGTAAAAAAAAGTAAAACAAGTTATAAATGTAATTTTTCTTGAAGTTTTGATTCTTATAGAGATAATAGACTAATGAGGGTGTATTGTATTAAGATTTTAAAAGACTAATTTAGCATAAAAAAGTCTTGTGAATTTAAAAGATTATGTAGGAATATTATGATTTCCTTACAAGACTTTTTATGATAATTTGAATTTTAATGAATTTATTTTATAAGAATTTAAAGAATTTGAAAAGACTTTATATATTTACAAGTTTTGAAAGGATTACGTGAATTTTTAAAGACACATTCAAAATTACAAGAGTTAGTGGAAAATAATAAAAAATAATGAGGTTTGAATAAAAAAAAGTAAAATCAATATATTTTTTTAATATTTTTATAGCTATATTGATTTTAGCTTCTTATACTAATCTTTCTTGCAATAACATATTCTTATTTTCACTTTGGATTTGAACAATATATTTAAAATTATAGGTTGATTTTTTAATTACTATAATTATTTCATGATGAATCGAATGACATATTTAAATGAGATGTAATAATAAACATATACTAAAAGGGAGTAGTGATGGTGAAAAATTGATAGAAGAATTATTCAGCTATACAGATGACGAAATTAAAGGTGACAATCACAAAAATATTGCAATCAAGTGATGAGCATAATCAATATTAAAAAAGTATGGTTAACACATAAGACACACATTAATTTAATTTAGAAAACAAAGAGAAAAATGCATAAGAGAAGAATATACTTGATATTCTTTTTAATCCAAAAGAATAGAAAAAATATGTATGACATACATGCCTTGAAGAATATTAAAGAAAGAAGATAAGATGTGATGGGAAAAAAAAAGTATGATAATCAATAAAAAAAGAAAAAAACTCTAGTAAAATCTTAAGGATTTGAATGAAATTATTGGATAGATGTTTTATAAGAAAAAATAATAAAGTCGATTGAAATCTTTCTTAAAAAAATCCTAATTGAATATAATTAAATTTTGTTATCTTCCTTAAAAACTCTTAAAAATCTTAATTAAATACAATAAAATTTATTTATATTATTTAAAAATTCTAATTAAATATCACAATTTTTTTTTTATATTTTTTTAAAATTCAAATCCATACTCCTTCCAAGAAACTAAATTTGGCATTATATCTATTTTAAATTTTACTATTACCTCTCACAAAAACACGCTCATTTTCCGCATTTCACTATATAAAAACCCGGGTACTTGACTAGAGTTCATTCCCGAGTGTCCTCGATTCCGCTCCCATGTCCCTGCTTCCCAAAACAGAGCAAAACGACGTCCCCGTCGTCGACATTGACAGCGACGAAAACGGCGTCGCCGCCGTAGCTCCTGCAAAAAACGACGCGTCGTCGCACAAGACTCCGTCGCCACAAGTTGAGCTTGTGCAGCAAGAAACCCCTGCGTCGGGTTCCGCTCTGTCTGCCTCCGACGGCCTGTCTCGAAGCTTCTGGAAAGCCGGGGACTACGTTGTTGGTCCCTCCTCAAAGCCCACTCCCTTCCAAGGTTTTGCACATTTAGCCCTACAAAGTTATATTTTTTTTAATTCCTTTAAAATTTAATTTCAAAGTTCACAGATTTCTCTTAGGTTATGTTTTGATGAATGAGTTTGGACGGAAAGGGTAGATAGAGTTATATAATGTTTTAAGAAAAATGAATGATTGATGGTTGGAAAGTTGCATGCTAATGTTTCATTCAAGGTTTTAAATTGCGGTCGAGGTGCTCGTCGTGTTCCTTGATATTGCGGGAAATTGTGGATAAATGTGGCAGATATGCCACAATTTCGGTAAAACCCTGTTTTTGCGGCCAGAATTGCGGTCCTGAATTGGCTTTGAAAACCTTGGTTTCATTTGAAAAATGTTTTTACCTGTAGAAGTTGTGAATAATTGAGTGGAGAGAGAAAGGGAAATCTCTATGGAGTGTCAATAACTGAATTACAACAGTGCTTGATCAGTGTGTATTTATGTATGCATAATGGTTTGTGAACCACACTTTTGATGATATCACTGTATAACAACCATAACTAAAAAGTAGAACTTAAGAAGTGAAAAGTGGCTACTGACTAACGGTCATTTGGTTCCTTCATAATACCTGATGAGTTATGGCTTTGTTAATAAATTATTGATTCAGGCCCAAAAGTTAACCCTTATTCTTCTTTCTCCTCCAAACCCTGCTATTCAAGCATACCCGTAACTGTTTTCACTCCAATTGCAGGTCACTTGGAACATGCTCGGGTGCACCCCAAGTTTTTGCATTCTAATGCAACTTCCCATAAATGGGCTTTTGGAGGTGTGGTTTCTCTGGCTCTCTTGTGTTTGAACAAATTTTGGGATTTGATTTGATTTGTAAAAGAAGTTCTTTGTTTGAAAGTTCTGAGATAAAAATTCATTTGCTTTTGAAACCCTTTTGATTCAAATTGTGTGTATAAATCTGGTTTGCTTTTAGTTTTAGTAATCTGAATAGTTAACTTTTCTCTTATTAGTTTAACTGTTGTACATATTCCAAGTAAATGTAATAAAGCAAATAACTTCATTTATATTTTTGAAATAATCAAATAGATATGGATATCTATTTGATAAATTGATCGAAATTTATTATATTAATATTAATTATTAATCCCTATCTTGCACTTTATGCTATGCACTAAAATATCAAATAAATATTATAAATAAGAAATATTGGATTGTTGTTCCAAACATGAAATTTGGTTTGCAAAGTCTTTTTAAATTTTAGTGCAAATTTTTATTTGTACTCTCCAAAAACAATGTTACTTTTTTTTTGGTCTGGTTTGATGTGTAATTTACTTTTATTGAGTGACTGGGAAATTTCCTCCCTGACATGATTTTGTTCCTGGTTTGGAATGTAATTGTCTCTTTACCAAGATACACATGGTTGCTTTTGTAATTTTGTTTAGTTGGAATATAGTGGTACTGATTAGCTCTTTCATGCTACTGCTGCAAAATTCTTGACAAAGCTAGAGCCTGATGCAACTTATGCTCTCAGGCTATATTAAGTGTTAACCGGGCAAATAGAAAACATTTGAAGACCCTTGTTGTGTACATATCTTATTGATTTGAACTTTCAAATTTTTGTTTGTGTTTGTTTCTATGACTTAGGTGGGTTTTCTTTAGTAATAAAAATAACACGTTTCTAAGACAATTTTGGATAGCAAGAAGATTATTTGGGATATCTTAATGTTTCTTTTAAATGTTAAATGAAGAGTTGTTTTAAATATTTTGTGAATATGTTGGTCATTCATAATATGCGCCTTTCATTATTGGCAGCAATTGCTGAGCTTGTGGATAATGCTGTTGACGAGGTATGGTTCAAGTAAAAACTAATTTACTCTTTTCTAGGCAGTGAGATAAGATAATCCTAGTCAGTTTGAAAAAATATCATTTTCAAATGCAGAATTCTGTTTTCAAATGCAGAATTTGATGCTAACAGATTGTTTGATGAAGCTGTTTTCTTGACTTGGACTTGGCTTAGACATTTTGAGAAACATTTCTCAACTCATCTAAACCAATGGGCAAGCAATATTAGTCAGGGTTTTCTCATGTAATGGGTGTTACAATTAGAACAAAAGACATGTTCTCCTAATATCTAGAATACCTTAGTTTCGGTGTCTAGATATCAGGATGTATACCTCTATGTACTAGTACCTCTGGTACTTTTGATCATTTATATATATAATATATTTAGTTTTGCTGATCAAAAAAAAAAAAAGTTTGAAAAAATATCGTTGAGTACTTGAGCTTTGTTGTATGCTTTAAGTGCTCCCTTGATTGGCTTTATACTATGTCATTTCAAAGTTGGTGTGCCAAGAAGGGTTGGGTCACCTGGTTGATGGGGATTAAAAATTGTTCTCCATGTGCATGGGTTTGAACTCCCTTTATTGGGAAAAACCCAAGTCCTACCTTGGCTAGAGATAAGGCCATAAGTGGGGGACAACCCTCACTCTATGAGCTAGCTTTGGGGGTTGAGTTAGGCCCAAACTCAGATTTTAAGATGGTATTAGAGCCTATTCTAGATCCATTAAAGGGCCCCCCCACCATATTATCCATGCACTAAGGAAGAGA
This sequence comes from Glycine max, assembly GCF_000004515.6. Classification (NCBI taxonomy): domain Eukaryota; kingdom Viridiplantae; phylum Streptophyta; class Magnoliopsida; order Fabales; family Fabaceae; genus Glycine; species Glycine max. The sequence continues at coordinate 28,951,450 of NC_038252.2, forward strand.
GGCTAATTCTGTGGCTCATTCCCTTGCGAACAGAGGTGTTTGTGGTTCCACTCCTCTTTGTATTTTGGACACCCCTCAACCTTCTTTTTAAGGATGGTTCTGTGTAGTTCTTTTTAGTCATGTCCTTTACATAAATAAAAAACTTACCTTCTACTAAGGTCTGCCAATGTGGAACTTCTAATAAGCTATTTAAGAATTGTTTTTTTAGAGTATGACTATTACTGAATACTGAATTTTCCTGTATACTTTTAGATTCAAAATGGTGCAACTTTCGTGAAGATTGATAAGTTTGATGTCAAGAAGGATAATTCACCAGCATTATGTTTTCTAGGTATCCAATTCCAAACATGCATAATCGTTAGGCTAAAATATACGAATGGTCCCTTAACCCTTTTTTTTTTGTTTCTAAATTGGTCCCCTAATTTTTAGAAGTTCTAAAATGATCCCCTAATTCATTTAATTAATGATGCGTTAGTCCTTTTGTATAACTTATCGTTTTTTTATTTTTGGGCACAATTTTTGAACATTTTTTGATTGGTTCAAGACATGAAATTTGTCCCATTAGATTCATCTACATGAAAACTATGTGAACCACCTATTGTTTGGAGTTCATACTAGAAAGATACATAAATAAGGTGAAAATTGCATGAAATGTGCATCTCATGAGCAACCAGAAAACTGAAAACAAGGCTCACTTTTCTTATTGCATGAGGTTTTCACCACTTTTATAGTCCTTTTTGTGTCGAACATTAGTTGGTTCGCTTAGTTTTCAATTAGGTGAATCTAATGGGGGAGATTTTACGTCTTAAATCAACAAAAAAGGAGTTAAAAATCATGCCCGAAAATTGAAAAGGAAAAGTTTTACAAGGACTAATGTGTCAATAATTAGATAAATAAGGGGACCATTTTAGAACTTTTAAACTTTAGGGGACCAATTTAGAAACAATAAACAAGTTAAGCGACCATTCATATATTTTAGCCTAATCTTTACTGTTATAGTAATTTTTTTGGTTTGATATTCAAGTTATTGGCAACAAAGGCTTATTGGAGCACATGTTTCCTGTGCAGATGATGGTGGTGGAATGAACCCTAATGCAATTCGAAAATGCATGAGCTTGGGTTATTCATCAAAGAAGTCAAAGACAACAATTGGACAGTGTATCTGAATTTATTTTATTCATTTCTTTTTCTGCATGTGTCTTAAAGAACTCTTCCATAGTTAATATTTGCATATACATTAATATCTTCTTAAAACATGCTCAATTTGTTTTCTGTTTAATTTTTAGTTGATATATTTTCACTAATAATTACCAAAACTTTGCCTTGTTTTCATTCCATTTCCCATATTCAAGATTTTATGAAGGACACAAAATAAGAAACAAGGTGGCATTTTTGCAATGATGAGTGCCATTTTAAAATGAAAAAAAGAATAGAAAAGAACTAGACACTCTAAAAGGACACATGTTTTTGGTGAGATAACAAGTTATCTTTTTTAGTTGTATTTTTACATAATTATTTTATTCTTTTCTACTTCTCGATCATTTAGTCCAATCTGTAAGTTTGTGAACCAGTCACCTATATGTCAAAGAAATTAATGTATTTTAGGATAAGAACAATGATGAAAATATTTACACAGGAACTTAAACACATTTATCTCTCTTTTTCTCTTTAAAAGAAAGCCAATTTTATCCTGACTACAAATCGTAGAAGATATACCTTTGCTATTAAGTTGCTTGTCATTATTGTTTCCTTATTCTATGAAGTGTTTCCTTTAAATTTTTTTGGATTAATTGCATTTTTAGTACCTTTAGTTTGGACTGTGTGATTTCTGTCCCCAAATTTTTTTGAGCCAATTAAGTTCTTCTATTTTTATAATCAAGCAAATTTGATCCAATTATCCAAAAGACCCATTTGCAGCCAATGGGAAGTTTGTTTGGGGGCAGAGGGATCAAACTCTAAGCATTATTCTTCTTTAGTGTTGCATATTGTTCATGCATTGCAGCAAGCCATTAAGGGTCTTGTAGGGCTTGTTTGACACTCTTTGGTTCCACATGTGTGAGTAGAAGTGTAGGGTGAATTCGAGCTTTGAAAATTCCAGCTTTGGACCTTATAACCATGAGGTAAATATTGGTAGGTCTGGATGGAGGAGGTGAAGTAGAATCAGCTTGAGGTACAATAGTGGTATGTGAGGAAGTTTCTGGTTGGGGAGGGGAAGGTGCAGAATTGAGAAGTGACTGAGATGGGTTGGGAGAGATGGTAGGTATCAAGACTAGGGGTAGAGAGGAAGGTGTGGGCCCAGAGATAGGAGATGATGGAGGGAAAAGGTGAGGATAGGTGAATCTGGAGTTCTGGACACATTGAACAAGACATCTATAGATATATAGCCAGCCGTCAGAAGAGAGACACTTGTAGCCCTTGTGAGAGGTTGAATACATGAGAAAAAGACATCTTGGGACCAAAAGCTAAGTTTTTGAATGGTGTAAGGTGTAAGGAGGGTGAAGCAAGCACACCTAAAATCCTTAAGGATTTGATAATCAGGTTGGGTGTTGGGATGTGTGGTGTAAGGTACTGCAAGTGGGAAGTCTGTTGATGAAGTAGGCAGATGTGACAAAGGCATGATGCCAAAACTTGAGAGGCATAAATGCTTGACTTAACAAAGTGTGCCCCAAGTTAACTGTAGTATTGGAAACTGTGGGACGATGTAATGGGGGAGAGTATTGTCAGGTTGCTGATAATAATTTGGCTGAGGAGAACTGGTTGGTAGTGCTTTTCAAAACAGTGGTAGCAAGTGGCAGTGGTCTTCCCAAATTTGAACTACATTTGACATTGAGTGATCACCACGACCATGTCCACAGCCCTAATGACCACCGCAGCCTTTGTGAGAAGGAGGCGGCGGTGGAAGAATTTTAGAATTATATATATATATATATATGTATATATATATAATGAAGGCTATCGTATGAAAATAAAGTCAGAGAAAGAGATAACATTTGAGAGAACGGAAAGTTATGTTTTTGATTACATTGGGATGAGATAGTACCATCTGTATTTATACAGATTACAGTGGCTTCCTGAGGAAGCTAAACAAACTAAGCTAGGGAACAGCTCAGCATAACTAACTGACCGCCCAGCATATCAGACAATTTAACTCTAGACCACTTAGCATAACTACTAGGGTGTGTTTGTTTTGTTAAATTTTAGAGGACTGGGCAGTACAACAATATTTGTCCAGTGTTTGTTTTAAATAAGAGTTAGTGGACAGCACAAAATAAGGAGTGCAGCACTGGACAAAACTCTAAAAATTTGTAACTCACAAATGCATGGGACAATTTTTTGTCCGGTGGTAACAAAACTAAAAGCACAAAAGTATCCTTCCCAGTCCGCACATCTATCACCCTTTTCTCTGCCATTTGCACGTCTTCCTCCTGTTAATTAACTTATTCACGTTATTTGGGGATAAAAAAAATAACACCACCACTGTCTTGCATAACTTTTGCGATGATGCACACAAATTTTTCTTGAACAAGTTAATTCTCCATGTGCAGGTTGGAATTTCTTTCACACTTTTTTTTATGCAAAAAGAAAAAAAAGTTGCATATGGTCAGAATTATTGAAACTGCACTCGAAGAACATAATCTACACGAAATGGCCATTTTCTCTAGTGAATCTTGTTTTGTTCTTTCTCCTGCATTGTTGCCATAGGAGTGGCACAGCAGCATGATGTTGATGCCATAAACCGTTACTGCAAACATATTATTAAGATAAATTAAAAAGGGTATTCCAGTAAATTTTGTGTTATTAGACTTGTGTTGTCCATTAGTTGTCAAACGATGTATAATAAAAAAAGTTGTCCTGTGACTTAAGTAATTGTGCTGTGCTGTTCTACTTGTGCTGTATCGTAGAGTGTATCAAAGGCAACCCTAATCACACTATCATGTACAAAGTTACAGCTGTCACACACTCACACTAACTAATGCAGGAATTTGAACACTGAAATTTTACATTCTCACAAATTTTAAAAATAGAGGGACTTAATTGACTAAAAAAAGTTGAGACCAAAATCATACATATTCCAAATTAAAGGAGCCAAAAGTATATAATTAAGCCTTTTTTTGTGGTGAATATGGTTTAGTGGTGATCCAGTATGGACTATATTACATTCTGTTATGACAGCTGTCGCCATGCTACCACAGCTGTAACATAGAGCTTTAGCTTCCTAGAAGTTTCAGTTGCCTGTATAAATATCACATATCTGTAACAGTACATAAGTGACTTTTATCATATTTTCAGATCAATAAAATTTCTCTCTCTCTCTCTCTCTCTGAAATTTCTCTTTCTCTCAGAAATTCTTCACTTTCCAAGTAACATCATGTTTTATTCTAGATGGCAATGGATTCAAGACTAGTACCATGAGACTGGGTGCTGATGTTATTGTTTTCAGTCGGGCAATGCATTCAGGGTACATTTTTTATATTAGTTTGTGTAATTCAATTTTAATTATCTCAAATTTTCTATTTCATTTTCTTGTTGAATTGATCTTACTTGCTTTATCCTTTGGATGTTAACTATTAACTTGAACTGTATGGGAGAGTATGTGCGGGTGAAATGGTAACCATGAAGGTGAACAAGTACGGTGTTGACAAACATAAGTGTTAAAGGTTTATGTTACTAATTAGTATAATTACCTAATATTTTTATTCTTTGTGCTGCAGGCCATATTTGACATGATTTGCATTAATTTTAGATGACTACTTATAGTATAATAGGGGTTTGGTTCAGGCATTTTTTGATATGGTAGTGTAGGTGTGGTTTCTCATGTTTTCTTGTTTTTTCTGTTGAATAAATTCCTGATTCTCTTGGCAGACTTGCTTAAGCTGCAATTATACACTGTTTTCTTCCTAATGTTATAGAAAGGCTGGCTACTAAACAGAGAAAAATATCTTAATGTTTAGTGACTGCTGAAAAATTCACCTATTATGATCAGTAGATAATAGAGTATTGTAAAGTTCTGTTAGTGTAGCTCTTTCTGTTGGTTATATGCTGAGTTAGCAGTTAGTTAGGATTGTATTACTTGTGGACAAGCTACATTGTATTATATAAATAGATCTCTCTGTTTGTAACAACTCAAGATATCAATAATATTTTCCTCTTTCATGTCTCTCTCTCTCTCTGAACTCTATTAGTAGTAACCAGCTAGTGTATATAGGCTTATGAAGAGCTAGTACAGCTCTCAATTCATTGTATCAGTACTTGATATATCATGTTAAGCACATTGGAATTATAGAGAAAGAAGAGCACTGCTTTAATTAGTGTAACAAATAACAGGAAAAAATAGCAAATAAAAAAAGAAAATAAAAATAGACACAGAGAAGCATAGATAGCTACCCTGTCTCTGAGGTTGAAGCCTCCCAAAATGCCCTTCATAGATTCAGTGCCCTCTTCTACTTAAGCTCTCTCCAATCCATCTTATTACCTCCATCCAATGCTTGCCCATGCCCGCTTCACCTATGTCATGCTACCACCTGTCAATTCTGTTAGACTTCTCCCTAACTGACTTCTCCCACATATTTCCTATTATGAACTATGAAGTATGAACCTAGGAAAGATAAAAGGGAATTTGATAGATACAAGGAAATGAACAATTTTATTGGATATTTGAGAATAGGAGAAAAAATTCTCCTCCAAGGCATTCTACTATCTTCTAATTCTTTGAATATGCCTTCCATCTTTATTTTCCTCTATTTATGGAATTGAAATATCCTCTAACAAACTAACTACTCTAATACTATGTTTAAAATTTTCTCCTTTTCCATTTTCTCTTTGTAAATGCCTCTTTGTTTTCCATGCTTCCCATGGTTGTGTTATGAGTAGTGTGTTAGTATTATTCTTGATGGCATATTTTCCATTCTGGCCTTTTTCCTTTTGGGTTTTATATGTGAAGTTCATTTTCTGGAATTCAACTTGTAACTTTTAGTTGTGGATAAAATTTTATTCGTTTAAATTCTTCTCATTTTTCAGCCGGGCAACGCAAAGTGTGGGTCTACTATCCTATACCTTTTTGCGTAGAACTGGGCAAGATGATGTAGTTGTTCCAATGGTGACATTTCCTTCCTTTAATGTTTACATACGTAACAATGGATGTGTTCTGCTTTCATATTTTTATTTAGTTTCCTTTTCTTTGCAGATAGATTTTGACATATCTGGTCATTGGGCTGAGCCAATTATTTATAGCTCACAGGATGAATGGTCAGCCAACTTGAAAACAATTCTTGATTGGTCTCCCTTCACATCAAAGGAGGAGCTCATGCTTCAGGTTCATTTCATTTGATTGTATATTCACAAAAACTTATCATTTGGAAACATCAGAAATAATTATTTTTGGATTCACTTATCGTTTTGTTGGTAGTGTTTCAAGTAGTTATTTGCCTGTAGAAAAGAGCTTATCCTTTAGAAATGTCATTGGGTAATTTTTCAGATACATTGCCTAAATTATTCACTCGTTCAATTCAGTGTGTATCAAATAGAAGCTGAAATGTCTAACTTTATCACAAATCAATTTTTGTGCCATAAAAGCCTCATTAATGATTAGTTATGCTCCAAGCTTATGCACCAATTTCTATTTTGAATTGCATATTGCCACAAGACGTTAGCATCTTCTACCAACCATATACAACTTTCTTTTGCGTGCTACACTTTGACACTATGGCTTTGTTAGTTGTTGGAAAAAGCCACCTAAATTGTGGCCACTCTTAGATAGAGGGGTGTGTTGAAAGTTTCACATGATGAGTAGCCGTGGACAAAAGGGAAACATGTTGAAGTCCCACATTGACTAAGGATAGTATCGAAATAGACTATATAAGTGGGGGACAATCCTTACCTTACAAGTCGGTTTTGTAGGGTTGAGTTAGGCTCATAACTCACATTCTGACATGGTATTAGAGCCTATGCTAGATCCATTCAAAGGGTCACTCACCATATTATCCATGCACCAAGTTCAAAAGTGCTGGGCGTGAGGGGGTGTATTGGAAAAATCTCAAGTCCCACATATCCTAGAGATAAGACTAAGATAGAGTATACAAGTGGGGGACAACCCTCATTCTATGAGCTAACTTTTGGGGTTAAGTCAGATCCAAACCCATATTCTAAGATGGTATTAGATTATACAATTGGGCCTTGGTCTCAATCTCATAGCTATAAAATTGAGCTTGATGAAGAAAATGAGGACACAATGGAGGAGAAGAAAGGTCAAACGGTGAACGCTTTGTTGAACATCCAAATGATAAAATTGAAGGGAAGAAGATCAAATAGGCTGGAAATGAGAACAAAATCAATATAATTGGGCCCCAGCCTCAATCTCACAACTATACTACTGGGCCCCAGCCTCAATCTCACAGCTTCTGCTTCTAAAGCTGAACAATCAGATATGGTGGTCCAAATGGATTGTATAATACTTTCTAAAGAACAAGAAGAAGTGGAAGTGATGGAGTGACCTTTGAAGAGAGGAAGGAGGCTGATAGTTCAACAAGGCAAGCTTTTCTTCATTTATATTGTGAAAAGTCTGTCTAGTATCCACCCTACCATCTGAATTCAGATTTCTTGAGAAAGAATGTCCCTTGCCATGAATGCCTCTAGAAATTAGGTGAGAAGCTTGCCTTGTCGAACTATCAGCCTCCTTCCTCTCTTCAAAGTTCAATCCATCCCTTCCACTCCTCCTTGTCCTTGAGGAAGTATAATACTTTCCATTTGGACAACCATAGTTGACTGTTGAGCTTTGGAAGCAGAAGCTGTGAGATTGAGGTTGGGGCCCAATAATATAGGTGTGAGGTTGAGACCCAAATATATTGATTTTGTTCTCATTTCCAGCCTATCTGATCTTCTTCCTTTCTATTTTATTATCTGGATGTTCAACAAAGGGTTCACCATTTGATCTACCATGCTTTCTTGAATTTCCTTTCTTCTCCTCTGTCGTGTTTTCATTTTCCTCATCAGAGTGCAATTCCTGAATGATCGGTCCCCTCCTTTGTCTACTAGGCTTTGGAGCTTGACGCACAAGTAAACTAGATGGATGGATACCTGGGGTCGGATGCTCAAAGAACCCAAATGGATTCAAACCTGGGGTTGGATGCTCAAGGAACCAAGATAGATTCATACTAGGGGGAAAGAAAATCTAGTAGAACCACCAAAAGGACTAGACTCAAACATCCCTCCAAAAGGTCGGACGAAGAAAGGATCATTAAATGGGTCCCTACCCCCAAAAAAGCTTCAGATTAAACTCCTGGAGGTCCAAAGGAATCGAAGCCTCCAAAACCAACAAAAAGATCACCAAAATTGAAGAAAGGATCCCTGCCACCCTCAGGTCCTTGCATTTTGTCTCTTTAGATGCACTTTTCACTGAGAAGGAATATGAGAGTAGAGAGGGAGAAAACAAAAGTGGACGTGAAAGAATGATAGATTACTAGAGGCATTCATGGTTAGGGACATTCCCTCTAAAGAAATCTGAATTTAGGTGCTAGGGCGGATACTAGGTAGACTTTGTACAATTTAAATGAAGATGAACCTTTTAGCTTTGAAGAAGAATGGAAGGAAAAAGGTCAAAAGTATTTACCTGAATGGATTGGGAGTGTTGAAGCTAGTGGTAGTAATGGACAAGTTGAGCAGGCCAGGTGCAAAGGTTGGGTACTCCCTTCTCCGGAGCATAGTCATGTCGTGGGAACAATATCTGAAGCTAGAGATGAAGTTGGTTCTTCTTGGACACAGGAAAGGGTTAGGGAAATTCAAGTGAAAGGAATGCATATCATCCAAGAGTAGGGGCATGGATGAAACTAAAGCCCTAATGTGGCTCAGATACCTGACTCCCATTTAACTGTCTACCCACCCCTCTGCGGTCTTCATGTTAGTAACTAATAGTGTGTTTCTTCTTCCTTTTCCTTATAGCCCATCTGGGTAAATCGCTTATTCTAGTAGGCTCGCTTGTTTTGGCAGGCATATGTGAAGGATGGGTGTTAGGAAAGAAGTCCCACATCACTTGCCTAGGAATCAAGAATTGAAATGAGAAAGAAAATAAAAGATTTTATTGACTAGTAAGAAAAGAATAGAAAATAGGAGAGAAAACTCTCCTCTTAGGATTTCTCCATTCATAAAGAGTTAATACTCAATTTACAATGACAATAAATCTCTCTCTCCTATCCTTTTTTCCTTATTTATATCTAATAAACCTTTCTAACTAACTCATTAATAGTCTATCTCAACTAACTCCCTTCTCCTTATACCCTAACAATACATCTCTCCTAAAAATCAACCTTGTCCTCAAAGTTGAAATTTGAAAATTGGAATTGTACACTGAAATGACACATTTCCTCAAGTTTTCTCAATTGCCGGAAGACATCATCACCCATTGTGGCTTAGCTGGGAATGACCCACTGCCCTTGCATGTAGGGTTGAGTTTGGTGGCTTCAGTGGAGGTCAGGATGAAAGCAAATTCTGATTAATTTGGACCTCCATGAGTACTTCTGCAATCTTTTTTCACCTTTTCTCTATTAACATGTCATCAGCTTCACATGCATCCAAGTTTAGCAGTATAAATCTTATCACCTTGTTTGAACTCCAAGTTTCTGCTCCTCTTTTATGAATCTCATTTCTACAGCCCATTTGAGCATGACCAAATATGTAAAAAGTTGGACCTGCTTTGTAGAATTCCAAAAACTTCCCCTTCCTCTTTCTCATCCTTCAGAAATGAATCATTAACACTAACAAGATTTGCCTCTTTGGTGTCCCTCCATGGGGATTCAGCCGCTGACCACTTTATGCAAACTCAGGTCCGACAGCTTCGGTTGTGGTGGGGACAAGGGTGGACGCCGTATAACTTGAATCATCATGACTGCCTCTGTACAACCCTTCTGCCTTGCCTCATTGTGAGTTGTCATCCATAGACACAACAAAGTTTAATGCTAAAGGCTTACCTAACAAGTTGACATTCCAAGATTCCTACTCCATTGATGTTCCAACCACCTTCATGATCGAATTTTGGTCCAACATAATTTACGTTTCTTCTTAACAATCTTTTTATGGAAATCTGAATCTTGAAAAGAATGAGGCTTAGCTGCATCACCAGCTTCGATTTCCTTCTTGATCAACTTTGGTATAGGGTTATCAAGAAAATGGTTTTTGCAACCCATATTCTTCACTCTATTTTCCTTGTGTTTCTCCTTCTTGATCAAAGGATCAACTTCTTCCTTCATCATAACTTTTCCATTTGTTGTTTCTCTTGCTAATTTTGCTTCATCATTGTTGGTTTCTTCTCCACCACAAAGTGCATGGTTCTTGATTACTGAACCTTCTTTACTTCTATTTTTTGATTTTAAGAATTGCAATGGATCATCATCACACTCAAAACTGCTACCCTTCAAGTTAGTTCTCTGTTTTGTGCTTCCATCAAAGGTGGGTAGTTCCACCTTTCGTGTCCAAGAACTAGCCTTTGCTTCACTGCATTCAGAGCCACTTTCCTCCATGCTATTTATGTCTTGCTAAGTCGAATAAGGATCAATCACTTCATTCAATATCTTGCGCAACATGTGTTTCAACATCTGGTTCTCTCTTTCAAGAACTCTATGGAAGTCTCCCTTTTTTTTATGTGGGTTTTCGTCTCAATTTTGTCTTCTTGCTTCGAGATACTCAATCTTTTTTGATGTGGGTTATCATAGCGATCTACGAATCTTTTGATCGAAGCTGTGGAAAATGTAGAACCAATCTGAATCTAGGTTCTTTTGGCTCCAAATGTAGAACCAATGTGTCGCAACACCCTCCATGCTTATGAATGCATACTACAACTTATGGAATGAAGGAATTTCTTGTACCTCAGAATTTTTCAGCCGTAGCAATCCAACTGATTGGGTATATCCCCATGAATGCTAGAAGCTCCACCTTTTTAGACCAAATTTGTGCTTCCTCCATCTCTGACACTGGCTCTCCCTTGAAGAGATCTAGCAGGTCGGACCAATTATTAGGAACCAAGAATTGAAATGAAAAAGAAAAGAAAGAATTTTATTGACTAGTATGAAAAGAATAGAAAATAGGAGACAAAACTCTCCACCGAGGGTTTTTCCTTCGAAAGGATTTCTCGTTTCAGAAAGAGCTAATGCTCAATTTACAATGACAACAAATCTTTTTCCTTCTTTCTCTCTCTTATCCTTTTTCTCCTATTTATATCTAATAAATCCCTCTAACTAACTTGCTCATTAATAGTCTATCTTAACCAGCTCTCCCTTCTCCTTATATCCTAACATCGCTTGAATTCTCGGGGTGCAACTTATATATCTTGTTAAATATATGATTTGATATGATTGAATGTAAATAGGAAATTTAGGTATATCTATATATGTATGGATTTCATTATCCTTTGTTTCCTTAATTATCTTGTACCTATGATTATAAATAAATCACTATGAGTATGATAACAATTCAATTAGATTAGGGTTCTTTACTCCCTTTCGCTTCTTGCACACAGCCCCGCTGTGAACAGTGCCACGCTCTCTGTCATTGTTTGGCAAAGCCATCGTTGCTCCTTTTTTGACGTGGGACCTCTGACCATCTTATCCCACCTTCGGTGACCGCAACAGTGCCCAGAGCACCCTCGGAAACTGTCACACGTGCTTCCACACACGATTCCTTTCTGGCACATGCATTTCATGCGCTTCCTCCATTTTGGCGTGTGACACTATTTTTTGGTGACCCATTCTCCGATGACCTCTTATAGTTCAACCACCAGGCTAGGCATCCCATTTGCCGTAAGTGTGGTAAGCCAATTCCTCAATGCCCTTTGTGATAGTCATTGGCATGCTGTCATGTGCATCCTCCAATATCAAGAATGCACTGGGTCGCAAACTATTTTATGAGGACAAAGGCAATTCCAAAATTCTGTTACTCTAATGCTGATTGGGCAGGATCATCATCAGATAGAAGATCTACCTCTGGCTATTGTGTTCTTGTTGGAGGTGACTTGATTTCATGGAGAAGCAAGAAGTAAAATGCAGTTGCTAGATCCAGTGTTGAAGCTGAATACCGTGCCATGGCTGCAGCTGCAAGTGAAATTACATGGTTACGACAACTTCTCTTGCAACAACAATTTGGAGACACCTAGGACACTAAGCTTATTTGTGATAATCAAGCTGCTCTTCACATTCATCCAATCTAGTCTTCCATGAATGGACTAAACACATAGAGATAGTTTGTCATTTTGTGAGAGAAAGTACTCTCAGGAGAAATCACCACTGTCTTTGTCAGCTCTAGTGACCAACTAATGGATGTGTTCACTAAATCTCTCAAGCAGTCTCGTATTGATTATATTTGTAACAAGCTTGGTGGATATGACATATATGCCCCAGTTTGAGGGGGAATGTTAAATATATGATTTGATATGATTGAATGTAAATAGGGAATTTGGGTATATCTGTTCAAATATGTAGGGATTTTCATTATCCTTTGTTTTCTTATTTATCTTGTACTACTACATATGATTATAAATAAATCAGTGTGCGTATGATAAAAACACAACTTCTGTAAACACTTTTATATATGTGTTGGACAATTTCACTTAATGTTAATTGATTTTAAGATGAAATCTAACATGGTATCAGAACCTTTCCTAGACCATTGATGGGCATCCTGTGTTTGTCATGTAGGGAGGGTGTTGAAAAAAACCACTTAAATTATGGTCACCCCTTGATATAGGGGTGTGTTGAAAGTCCTACATGATAGGTAGTCGTGTGAAAAGGGGGACATGTTGAAGTCCCGCGTTGACTAAAGATAGTGTTAAGATAGACTATATAGTTGGGGAACAATTGTTACCTTACAAACTGATTTTGTAGGGTTGAGTTAGGTTCATAGCTCACATTCTGACATTAGTTGTGGAATTTCGTTCTTATGCATGTCCATGAGGTTTGTTGAAGTAACAAGTTAAAAGCAGATTTTTTTTTCCATTTTAGGAAGAGAAATAATTTACCATTACTGAGGTCTATATATATTCTTAACCTTTTCTGTTATGCTAACATCAATTCTCATTATAATACCGTAATCTAACACTAGCATGCAAACCACCTCCAAATGATGTATGCAATAAGTTGAGTGTATTGTAGAGAGCCATTGATAACTCTTCTTTCTACACTTAAAAAGTTGGTAAGTTGTGGACTCCTTTCATTGACCAGTTTGTTTATACTTTTCAGTTTGATGATATAGGATCACATGGAACCAAAGTTGTAATATACAATTTGTGGTTGAATGATGAAGGGATATATGAATTGAGTTTTGATGATGATGCTGAGGTATGTTGTATTTCTTCACTGTTATATGAACTTTTTCCTTTGCAGGTTTGTTTTGGAAATGCATTTTGAGATATTCTTTATTGATGGAGGAAATATTCAAATATGTTGGTTAGTATTTCTTGAAAAATGGCAAGGTTTGAGTAGGAAAGGCATGTTCCAAAACAAATGGACAGAAAACCGTGTGACTAAGTACACAAACGGATGCATGCTTATATAGGTGAATTACATTCTAAATATAAATTCTTTAGGATTTACACATATATAGAGGATAATTTGTTTCTTCTAAATTAAAGATTATGTTTCTATAAATTGCTATTATTAATAAAATCAGAATATAATATTATGATTTTCAACCTCCCCCTCAAGCTGAAGCTATTAAGCTCTTAGCTTGTTACAAGTAAATATATTCCCAACAAATAAATAAAAACATAAACCAAGAGTTGAAGAATGGATCTACACCCATAACGCAGCTTCAGAAATGGTTTCCGGACATCAGACCAAATCATAGGCTCACGTGGGTCCTTCTATGGGGTCTCCCGCCGGTCGTGTGGAAACCAGAATATATGCAGAAGGTGTTGGAGGATATCGGTGAGACGGTGGAGGTCGATGAGTACGTGGAGGAACGCAAACGGATGGACGTAGCACGAATTCTCATCCGGACAAATCGGAGATTGGGCTTCCAGGAGAATGTCTGGACCACCATTACGGGGAGGATTATGAGCTCATTGTGGTGGAGGATACGAGCAGCATGGGCGCGCAAACGAAGAGCTACCGAAACAATAGCTGGTTCCCTCCATCACCAATTTCGACTCAGCCAAACACCTCAGTTTTCCCCGGCGACGAAACTCCTGGGCACAACTCCGGCACTGACGACAGCGACGGTGGCTTTGACGACATGGACGATGGTTTTCCTAACCACTGGAACAATCTCCGTTCGTCCCAAGCTCGCCGTGACCATTGGGTAAAATCCCTTGGTCGTTCCCCTTCGGACCGGTCCACCAACGACACGGATGACGAGGACCATTCCAAGGTGGTCAATGGAGGGAGATACCCAGGCGCCTCTTGTGGTGTGAGTTCCGAACCCCATAACGGTCACATTACCCACAATGGTAATGCTTTTATTACTAAGGGGGAAAGACAAAATTGGGCTAGCATGCAAATAGCAAAATCACCCGAGAAAATAAAAGGAGTAGAGGAGGGGCAGACGGGACAGCTTTATATGGATAATATGGGAAGCTCAGACATAGTTACAGAGGGGAGGGGGACAAGGAGGAGGTTCGGCCTTTTGAGGATGACCAACCACATAGGACTGACATGCCTACATTGAAGAAATGCACAGTCAACTTACAATCTGGTCAACAAGATGTAATGGAAGATACAGGGGAAATGGGCCAGAAGCTAAAGGGCCCAATTAAGTCAGCCACAAAGGTATATGTTAGAAGAAAGGAGGTGCTGCTAAGTAATGGAAAGGCCCAATATCTTCAAGGACCAAGTGTGGAATCAGATCCAGTTCCAAAAACGGATTGCATGCCAACAATTCAAGGGGATAAAATAGAAAAGCAGTGTGCTTTAGTAAGAGAAATGGGCCTGAGTTTCGGGGGTGATGATATGAAGATCAAGGAGATTATGCTAGACATGGATAAAAGAGACAATATGGTGACAACTGAGATGGGAATTAAAAAACAGATAATATGATCATTCTTTCTTACAATTCTAGAGGTTTGGGGAGGGGGATTAAATGGACAGCTATTTGAAGGATCATCTCAAAACATAAGGTGGATATTGTTTGTATCCAAGAAACTAAAAAAGAGAGCTTTAATAAAGGAATATGTCAGTCCATATGGGGAGATTCATATGCATCTTGGGACAATGTCCCTTCAGTACAGGCTGCTGGTGGGTTACTATGTCTATGGAATAATTCTGTTTATGAGGTGGAAAGGAGGGAGAAAGGTAGAAACTTTCTAATGCTTGAAGGTAGGTGGCTTAATAATAATCAGAGGATGTTCCTCGTGAATGTTTATGCCCCTTGTGACCTTGCTAGGAAGAGAGTTCTTTGGGATGATCTGAAACAGCTTAGAGCTTCTAATCCCCCTGGTGCCTGGTGCTTTTTGGGGGATTTTAACAGTATTAGAAGCCAAGAGGAAAGAATTAGTTCCTCTAATCGAATTGCTGATCCCTCGGGTATCTCAGATTTCAACCAATGGATATCAGAGATGGAGCTCCAGGAGATTAAATGTGTTGGTAGTAGCTTCACCTGCATTAGGCCTAATGGAAGTGTGAAGAGCAGGCTTGATAGATTCCTGGTTTCAGACCAGTGGATGTCTAATTGGCCTGACAGCTGTCAACATGTCCTCCCAAGGGACTTTTCTGATCATTGCCCAACCATTTTGCAAACTAAGATGCTGGATTGGGGCCCTAAGCCTTTTAGGGTAGCTGATTGGTGGATACATCAAAAAGGTTATCAAAGAGTGGTGAGGGAGGCTTGGAGTAGTGCTCGGCAGGGGGGCTGGGGGGGAGTTGTTCTCAAAAATAAGCTGAAGTACTTGAAAGAGGTCATAAGGCAGTGGAGTAAAGATTATGGGTTCATAAATGATAAGGGGATTCACAAAATCCAGAAGAAGCTAAATGAAGTGGAGGATCTAGCATCTAATAGAAGTCTATCCGAGGATGAAATTAAGGCTAAGAGAGATTTGCAGCAAGAGTTGTGGGAGGCCTCAAATGCCTATGAATCTCTTTTAAGGCAGAAATCTAGAGCTAAGTGGTTAAAAGAAGGGGACAGAAACTCAGCTTATTTCCATAAAGTCATAAATTTCAGAAGACATTATAATGGTCTTCAAGGAATTCTCATTCATGGTGTATGGATTCAGAACCCAATGAAGTTAAGAATGAAGCTGTGAATTTTTTCCTCAACAGATTCACTGAACAACAGTTTTTCAGACCCACCCTTGATGGAGTACAATTCTCTTCAATTAACCAGAGGCAGAGGGAGGAATTGATTGCTCCTTTCTTGGATCATGAGATCAAAGAAGCAGTGTGGAGCTGTGGTGGGAACAAATGTCCTGGACCTGATGGATTTAACTTCAATTTCATTAAAGAATTTTGGGGAGTGTTGAAAACTGATTTCAGAAGATTGGTAGATGAATTTCATGTGCATGGAAGCTTCCCTAGAGGCAATAATGCTTCCTTTTTGGCTCTAATTCCCAAAGTTAAACACCCTTAGTCCTTTGATGATTACAGACCAATCTCCTTGATTGAGTGTATGTACAAGGTGATAGCTAAGTTATTAGCAAACAGATTGAGGCATGTTATATCTGTCCTTATTGATGAGAGACAGACAGCCTTCATCAAAGACAGACACATCCTTCATGGCATACTAATTCTCAATGAGGTGATTAAGGAAGCTTGTAGAAGCAAAAGGCCAGTTATGGTCTTCAAGGTGGATTTTGAAAAGGCCTATGACTCAGTCTCATGGGCTTTTGTCCCAAATGAAGACAATGGATTTCTGCCAGCCTCAATTCAGCAACCATATCAATTCTTGTTAATGGCATCCCTACAAAGGAGTTTGCTCCTACTAGAGGCTTGAGGCAAGGGGATCCTTTAGCCCCCTTGCTTTTCAACATAGTTGGAGAAGGCATCACAGGATTGATGAGGGAAGCAGTTATAGAAGTTACATGGTTGGAAAGAAAAAGGAACCCACTAATATTTTGCAGTATGCAGATGACACAGTATTTGTGGGAGAGGCTGCTTGGGAGAATGTTGTTGTTTTGAAGGCTATGCTCAGAGGATTTGAATTGACCTCAGGTCTGAAGATTAATTATGCTAAAAGTCAGTTTGGGATTATAGGAGGTAGGGTCAATTGGGTAAGTCAGGCTGCCCAAATCCTGAACTGTAGGCAACTGAAAACCCCCTTCTGTTATTTGGGTATCCCTATTGGGGCTAAACCCTCAAGCAGGTTGGTGTGGGAGCCTCTGATCAGTAAATGAGAATCCAAATTATCCAAGTGGGCACAGAAGAATATATCCATGGCAGGGAAGGTGACTCTAATCAATTCGGTCCTCTATGCTTTACCAATATATCTCCTATCCTTCTTCAAAATTCCCCAAAAGGTAGCTCATAGATTGGTAGCATTGCAAAGAAACTTTTTGTGGGGGGGAGATAAGGACTAAAAGAAAATTCCCTGGGTAAAATGGGAGGTTATTTGCCTACCTAAGGATGAAGGAGGTTTGGGGATTAAAGAAATATCTAAATTCAATGAAGCTTTGCTGGGCTAATGGATATGGGCCTTAGCTTCTGACCAGCAGCAGTTATGGGCTAGAATCATTAACTCCAAATATGGAGGTTGGAAAGAGTTTCAGTTGGGCAGAGATAAAAGGGGATGTTCATATTGGTGGAGGGACCTGAGAAAGATTTATCATCAGTCTGACCACAACATCTTTCATCAAAACATGGCTTGGAAGGTTGGTGGGGGTGATAGAATTCATTTCTGGACAGACAGATGGTTAGGGGAAGAATGCACTCTTCAGCAAAAGTATAATCCACTTTTTATGATCAGTAGACAGCAACACAGTCTCATTTCAAAGATGGGGACCTTCTCTGAAGATAGTTGGAGATGGGACTTCAAGTGGAGGAGGAATCTATTTGACCATGAAAATGATTTGGCAGTGAACTTTATGGAGGATATTACTTCTATCTCTATTCAGAAATATGTGAAGGACACTATGATGTGGAAAGCGGAATCTAGTGGTGTGTATTCCACCAAGTCAGCTTATAGACTAATGCTGAACACCAATGCCCCAGGTTTAGATGTCAGGAATTTCAAATTAATATGGAAGATGGAAATCCCCCCATGGGCAGCAGTCTTCACTTGGAGGCTCCTCAAGGACAGGTTACCCACTAAGGGTAATTTATTAAGAAGAAATGTGCTTATCCAAGATGCTGGTTGCCCTCTCTGTGGTCAAGTGCAGGAGGAAGTGGGTCACCTCCTTTTTCATTGCAAAAGGACAATGCCCCTGTGGTGGGAATCCATGAGATGGATCCAGGCTGTAGGACCTCTTCCAGTTTCCCCAGCAAGCCATTTAGCACAATTTTGTGAAGGGTTTGGAGCTAATTTAAACCATAGCAGATGGTGTGGGTGGTGGGTGGCTCTAACTAGTACTATATGGCACCATAGGAATATCCTGATCTTTCAAGGAAACCCTTTTGATTCCTCTAAAGTCATGGAAGAGGCTATGTTTTTAGTTTGGTCTTGGCTAAAAGCTAGAGAGAAAGGCTTCAACACTAGTTTCAACCATTGGTCCTCCAACATATCGGAATCCTTTGGTTAACCTATGTAGAGATGTCTTTCCTGATGGGCTAGTTTGGGTTTTCTTTCGGGAGGCAGCACCAAAGGTGCTTTGTATTTCCTTTTCATTCAGTACCCCTTGTACTGCTTTGATTATTTCAATAATATATTATATTTTATGCCTTCCAAAAAAAAAAAACAAAGGGAGTGACAAGTTTTAGAGAAGTAGTGGGAAGCCTGTTAATGAGATAAACAAATGTAGTAAAAGCATAATCCCAAAATTGCAAAGGTAAAGATGCATGATGCAACAATGTGAGACCCAAATCAATTATATGTCTATTCTCTCTCTCAACCACACCATTCTGATGATTAGTGTGAGGATAGGTAAGTCTGGGAGAAATGCCAAAAGGGACTAGAAGTGTAGAAAAAGGGTCTATATTCACCTCCCCAAGACTGGAAACTTTTAATTTTGAGGTTAAGCTGTAGTTTAACCATGGACTTGAAAGTTTGAAAAATAGACATGGTTTCAGCTTTGGACTTTATAGGATATATCCAAGTATACCTAGAGAAAGCATCAATGAAAGAGACATAATATTTATAACCAGAATATGAGGTAATATGAGAAGGTCCCCACAAATCTGTAAAAATGAGCTCTAAAGGAGAATAAACAGAAGTAGAAGTATGAGAAGGTAATCTATGAGATTTACCCATACAACAAGAAGCATAAAATCTTGTGGAATTTTTATTTGATGAAGAAATATTACAATTAGTGAGAACAAGTTTCGTTACATGGTCAATAGGATGCCCTAGCATGCCAGAGATTAGCAATACTGAGAGAAGAAGAAACAAAATCAGACATTACAGTAAAACTATTATTATTAATAGTGAGAGCTGAACTAGGAGAGGCAACACTTGAAACAGCAGATGCACATCAGCAGTGAAGGACTATCTTTAAGCTTGAGATTATGAAAAGAGTAAAGTCCATCAACACCAACAACTCCTTTAAGAAGGATCTTATTGGTCTCCTGAGATTTTACAAGACACACATGAGGGTGAAATTTAAAGAAAACAAAGTTATCTTTGACAAATTGACTAACACTTTTAACAAATTTTTCGAAATTGAAGGAACATGTAGTAACTTGTAAAAGTTTAAAGGTTATGCCAACATCATTAGGAGATATAAATGATGAACCGATGTTAGAAATACTTAAACCTTCACCATTGCCTATGAATATCTGATTTGGTCCATCAAAGTGGATGAGTTGTTTAATATTTTGTGAGTCTCTAGTCACATGAAAACTGGCTCTAGAATTTGGAATCCAGATGGTACCAGCTTGCCCATTCCCTTGAAAGGTTGGCACTGGGTTGACTATGATTTGGACCAGGATTCTTAGAATTTGGATTAACCCAGGTGTTTGAGGTTCCGATTGAACCAATAGATATCAGATAGGCTGTAATGTAGTGGGATCAATGAAGGCTAAAGATTCATGAGGATGGAAGGTCACATCAGACTGAAAATGGCAAACATTAGCCGTGTGTCCAAATTTAAGACAGATTTGACATTGAAAATTTGCAAATCGTCCACCACCACGACCTCGGCTGGAGCTACCACCACCACGACCCACGCCATGGTCGGGAAAGGCACCACGACAACCACCACGACCATACGCACCGCGAGAACCTCCAGAATTACCAGTTTTATAGGCGTTTGGATACAAACAGCCTTGCGTGTAGTTTTTCGAAGTAGAGTTCATCACTTGCGCTTCTTTGTTGTAGCGCATAAGTTGAGTTTCATGTCCGTAGAGCAACGCTTCAATCTCTGCGAGAGACGGAGTTCGCTTTTTGCTTTCGATAACAGAAACCACCGACGTGTAATCTGAGGGCAGTCCTTCAAGTAACGCGTCAGCATATTCCTTGTGACGAATTGGGACACCAACACCAGCAAGTTCATCCATGAACCCTTTGATTTTTTGCAAGTACTCCTCAATTGTTTGCCGTCAAGAGTAACTGCTCTCATAGCAGTGCGGAGCTGTCGTGCTCGAGTTTTTGTGTGAAGGCTAAAATGCTCATGAATTTTATCCCAAACCTGATATGAATGATTTGAACCAAGAACACGCGACAATACTGATTTAGAAAGAGTTGACTGCAGCCATACCAAGAGTGTTTGATCTTGGACCTCCCAGGCTTCAAAATCAGGGTTGGTACGATCAACAACACGATCATCCTCTGTGAGATAATGAGAAGGAATAATCGGATAACCACGAAACGTTGCAATCTGTGTGATTTAATAACCGGTTCATCGTGTTGACGCCAGTGAAGATAGTTGGAATCATCAAGTTTTTCAGGCACAAAGTTGGGAAATGATTGAGGAACTGAACTGGAAGGAGTAGAAGCCATGAACACAAAACATTGGACCTTGCGAAGGAACTAGGAATTCGAAAAAATGGCTCTAGATACCATGTTGAACAAACTGAGAGAGAAGGAAGAGAAAACTTGTTGAACAAAAAGTTGATTTTATTGATTATCAAAGTTAATTACAGAAGGTTACAAAAGAAGTATAGATAGACCTCTGTTTTGTTGTTGTAACAGATTGTAACTAACTAACAGAACCTAACTAACTCTTAACTGATTCTAACCAACTCTAAGATAGGTGCTGTTAGCAAAAGCTAACAGCCCTTACAATTAGTTTATAGAACTGTTTTCACAGTTGATTGACAGCATATTCTAATGAGAAGAAACATCAGTGGTAGAGGTACTCATTCATTGGCAGAACCTACCAGCATGCAAAAGTAGATGGGAACCAGTAGCAACACTTAAGCAAATCTTTCTTCGCTCTACCTTGAGGACAAGGTGGTTCTTATAGGAGGTATTGATTGAAAGCAACTTCCTATTAAAAAGGTATATCTAAGAAGGATTAAGAAAATGGGCCTAGGCCTGGTATTATTTACCATGGTAGTTGAATCAAGGTGCAAATCATGAATTGGAATGGCCATTTTCCGAATTGCTAATTGAATTGTATCGTATCATGAATCTTAATGTGAATCTTAAGATTCACAGACAATAATAAAACATAACATATATATTAGACTAAGAAAATTGCAGATGAAAAATTGTGTTCTCCTGTGGAGAATTTTACATTAAATAGTGCTCATATAATTTGATTTCTACATCTGTGCATTAAATAGTCAAGTCAATCTGCAAAAAAATGCTATCCTATACCTGGAATAACTAATTAAGGAGATAATTACAGCTATATAATCATGTAAGATCTGTTGTTTTGAATGACCAACAAATCTGTGTCAATAATAACAAATATTCTGCTAATCAATTCCATTGACAATATATACATATTCATAAAAGACATATAGAAGCATAAATTCATGATTAATAACTAAAAAAATAACTTTAAGAGCAATTAACATAAAGAAACAAATACTATATATATATACACACATATTAACATTATGAAGTCAAATAACAAAATGTCTTATAAGCTTCAAAATAATTTTTATTAGTTTCCAAAAATCTTGATTTGAAATTATCTTTATTGATTATAAATTTATAATGATTCTAGATTTTATTTTTTATTTTTTTTCCTCTATATTTTGATTAAAAGAGATTGGAAAATCTTATGAATAAAAGGGTTCAATAGATAATTGACAGTCAAAAGTTGAAACACATCTTTGTCTTGGAACTAAAACAGAAAAGTGCCTAACATAAAAAAACCAAAGTACCTTGTCGTTTAGGTTTAGGGCTGTGAAGGGGGTCATCTCTCTTCTCGATCCACTAGCAGCAAATACAACCATGAGTGGAACAAAAGCTGTAGATCTACAGTGCTGTGTGATTTGCCTACCCCAATGGCCTTTTTTTTTTGGTGATTTTGGCTTAAAAAATTGCCACACCAGCTGTGGCTGCCTGGTGTGATGTGATGGCCCTTGGACGACAAGGTGTCCTGACCTGTGTCCCAAGAATCATGCGATTCAAAAACAAATTGTGATTCTTACAATTTCATACCAATTCGTGCGATTTGCTCTGTGATATAGGCACAAAAATGAGTTGTTCAATAATTCGTATTTCCAACTTCGTGACTCATATTATATTGTATTGTATGGATCGTATTGCAAATCATGATACTAACTACTATGATTGTTGTAACTAATAACTAACATTGGTTAGTTAGATTGGGACAAAGGGAATAAAAAATGGAATTGTATGGAGGATGGGGCAATAAAAAATTATTGGAAAAGTAGGAGAGTACAGGTCTCTCAAATTCTCTTATATCAATTTTATAAATTTCATTTTCACAATAAATTAGTCTCGGTTTTCTGCTAGTTGTAATTTCTCTATGATCTGCTTTCTACCATTCACTCGCTTTGAATTAGCAGAGGGGATATTAGAGATATAGTATTCTATTTGAGATTACGTTTTATTCTCTAATTTATTATTAGAAAGCAAGTAGGGATTTCATCCTTATTACTCATTTTTAGTGGATCCTATGTATTATGTAATCAATACTAATTCTATTTGCTTACTATAAATAAAGACTAAGTGTGGTCACATCCATGACACATACTGTAAACCCTTTCAATACTATTGCTCGTAGTATGTTAAGTTTTCACTAGTTACACAAGTTTCAGGATTCAACGGTAAATTGGCGAGGATCTCAGCAACTCATGGTACCCTAGTAGAAATAGAGATAGGGTTTCAAGAGAGAAAGATCTGAAAAAAGGATTTTTGAAATTGATAAATGATTCATTGTTGAGAATGTATAGGTATTATTATAGACTACTAAGGACTGACTGCTGACTCAACCGTCAGTTACACTGTTACAACTAACTGAATATTAATAGACTATGAAAGAAATAACCTCTATTAGTTACAATTTCAACACGTTTTTTGTTCATTTGTTATTGTGAACTATTTTGTTACATCTTAGTCACCTATGTCAATGCTTACAAATTGCTTCGTACCAACTATCATATTTGGTCAATTTTCTGCTCCTGTCACAAGTCTTGTTTAAGATAATCAGTGCGGTTGGCTTATCTATTATAGTGTATATGATGTAGCAAGCACATTAGTGTATCTGTGATAGCAGTCATGATCTTCATTGGTCTTTTGCATAGGATATTATGCTGAGAGATGAGGCCAACCATGGAGCTGAGAAAAATTTGAGGAAAAAAACTGTTCAGCTTCAGTCACATATTTCTTACCGCCTTCGTTTTTCTTTACGGGTAATACTTGAGATTTCAATTGTATTTATTGTTTCCGTTTGCTAATTTTTATCTTGTTTTCTGATTGCTCCTTTAAATGTTTCAGGCATATGTTTCGATGTTGTACCTTAGAAAATTTTCTAACTTCTCAATCATACTAAGGGGGAAACTTGTGGATCAATTTAACATTGCGGACGATTTAATATATTCAAAAGTAATTCCATATAAGCCTCAGCTAGCCATGGCAACAAATGAGGTTAGATCCATGATGTGGAGTAGCAATTAAAAATTGTTGAAAGCAATTTTTTATATGGCACTTCCATGAAACTTGCTACATTTTCTGCATAGTATGGATATACATGAATATAAGTCTGCTTGACATAAAACCTGTTTGTGTGGATCTTATGCTCCAAGTATTAAATAAAGAAATTGTAATCAATAACCAGCAGAGTGGTTTTTATATGTTAAACTTGCAATATTTTATCTGATAATATTTTTTAAATTTTGATAAACCTCCTAATACTATAGTATGTAGAGAAGGACCAAGAAAAGAAGTAGCATAATGTCTCACACGGGTAAGGTGGAATTTTGGAGAATATTCATAGCTTAAGGAAGAGAAAGTAAGCTGTAATTAAGTATTCTACATGTGTAGCTACCCTCGTCTTTATATTACTAGGTTAAATATATACAAGCACATTGGGGAAGTCCGTATACATGCTAAAACCCTTTTATTCTTAACAATTCTTAACACTCTCCCTTAAGCTAGAGTATAAATAATCATGTTCAGCTTGTTTTAAATAAAATCATGCTTCACCCATTCAAAGCTTTTGCAAACCCATCTGCTATTTGGTCGCATGTCTTGACATAAGAGGTAGATATAAGATTCTATTGGACCTTCTCTCGAATGAAGTGACAATCTACCTCAACATGCTTTGTTCTTTCATGAAAGATTGAATTTGATATGATATATATGGTAGCTTGGTTGTCACACCACAGTTTCATAGGACAAATATTAGCAAATCCCATCTCCAAAATTTGTCACCCATATCAACTCCCAAATCTTTTGAGCCATAACCCTATGTTCTGCCTCTACACTAGATCTCGTCCAAGAGATCAAATTACCTCCAAGAAATACATAGTAGCATGTGGTAGATTTACGGACTGTAGGAGACATTGCCCAATCCACATCAGAGAAAGCCCCCACTTGCATATGTCCATGATCTTGATATACAATCCCCTGGTTTGGAGCTTTCTTCAAGTACTTAACAATGCGGATAAGTACCTCCCATTGTGTGTTAGCCGAAGAAGACATCAATTGACTTACAACTCTTACTAGAAAGGCAATATTAGGCTTGGTAACAGTGATAGTTCAACTTTCCCACCATTCATTTGTATCTCAGTGGATTAGAGAATGGAACTCCATCTACTATTAGCTTGACTCTTGACTCAATACGGGCTTCACGTGGTTTGACTCCCGCTAAACCAATCTTATTCAACAGGTCCAAAACATACTTTTTTTTTGTGATGGGAATATCCCTTTCTTTGAGTTGATAACTTCGATACCCAAGGAGTACTAAAAGGTCCCCAAGTCTTTAAGTTTGAAAATGAGTTTGGAGAATGTTAGAGATCTGATTTGATTTATTGTATATAGGGAAAGTTGGAAAGTATTGTATGGCTCATTTGTAGTGACTCTTATTCATAGTATGCTTAATTATTTTTCATTCTCTAATTGTAAATAAAATCAGCACATGTGGAATAACACACAATTCCTGTAAATCTTATACGGTATCTGGAAGTGTTTTAGGGTTTGATTCTCCGTCTTTCTTTCTCAAACAATGGGTGCCTTTTTCCCCAAGCACATAGTGCTCGTCTCAATGTTCCCACTAAACTTATTTGGCCGTTGCCATGCCATCTTTTCTCCATCACGACTCTGAGATTGGAGTTGTCGTACTCTAGTAACCCCTATGCCACTTGACCTACTGCCTGTTGTCGTTGGACGTGCTGCCCTTCATTGGTAGACACACCACCATACACCCTCTTTTTTCAGCGCGTGCATTTTTTCGACAAATCCACTTGTCGATGATTTCTCCCTAACACTCATCTACCTCTGACAACCGTTGCCATTGTTTGGCTGCCTTTTCGTGCTTCCAGTGACACCCCTTTGGATCTTGGCTTAGCAATGACATTTACGAACATACCTCTATTCCCATGTGAAAGCTGAGAGGATTAGTCGGTTAAAGTATCTGGGCAGCTATTGACCAACCATGGTTCTGTGGTTAAGGTCATGCCGACCACTTTGGCTATGGACATCCCTTCCGAAGGTCGAGCTTGTTGGAAGCAAATTGATGCCTCTTTGTGTAGCGTCCTTTGATTCTCTATTGCTCCCAACCTTCAACCTCAATAGTAGGCATTTCCAATTGGTGAGCCTTTAAACGGGCCACAAAGCCATTAGGGTTCATCTTGATAGTATAAACCCACTTGCAACGAATAGCTTGCTTCCTTGCAGGGTGGGAAATAAAATCCTAAATTTCATTTCTCAGGAGCCATCATATTCTCCTCCATTTCTTGTCTTGAGCCACCATGACTAAGGGCATCTGAAAGATATTTAGGGATAGAAATAGAATCTAGGTCAACAACAAAAGACTTAGAGGTGTGTGACAAATGAGCAAAAGACATTTGAAGAAATAGGATAAGTACATTTACAAATGTGACATCTGTTGAGTATTTGCAGAAGCTGGAGAGGTACTAATAGAGGTTGAGTATCCTCTGGTGGACCTTCAAGTGACATCTGTTTGGGATGACAAGAATGTCTACTCAAAGAACTGGAAATCTGTATCAAGAGGAGTCAGAGGAACAAAGTCGATAAGATTGTAATTTAAGAGAGAATCACCCGACTCATACATAGGCACAAAGGATTCAAACTCTACAAAAAATGAAAATCTTCAACAAAAGTCACATGCAAAAATGAGGTGTCAACCAAGGTCCGAAGGAAAGCAACAATACCCTTTATGGGTCCTAGAGTAACATGAGAACACACATTTCAATGACTTTGAGTCCAACTTGATTACTTGGGGACAACCATCATACACAAAACATGTTCAACCAAATATTTTATGGGGTAAGGGGAACAGAGATTGATAAGGAAAAAGGAAACAATGGGAATTTCAACATTTAATACAAAAGATGACATACAAAAAATTAATATGTAGCATTAAGGACTGCATCTATCCAAAAAAATTCTGAAGCTTTGTCACAAACAATAGGGCTCAGACAACCTCCATAAGATGACAATTTTTAAGCTAAACAACTCCATTTTGTTTTGGAGGGACAATGCAAGAAGATTGATGCAATATGCCATTTTCATTCATGAAAGTAGTAAATGGTGTATAAAAGTATTCTTTAGCATTATTGGTATGAAGAACATGTATATGACAACCAAAACTATTAGAGTATATTGTAAAGGTGAAGTTACTCAACTTCAACCTTGGTTAGTTAGTTTAGTTATTAAGTAGTTAAGCTAGTGCCAACTATCATTGAAACAACAGGACACTGTATACACCTAACTGTACTTCTTGATTAAGTGGGAAATAATATCAAGAGATCTTTTTCTTTGTTCTTATCTAGTTATTCTATTATGGTATCTAGAGCTCAATGACGATCCAGAGCTTCAAAGCAATCAACAATGGCTGAAACCAATTCTTCCACAACTTAATCCAATTTTGTTCCCTCCTCTTCCTCTCCCTCTTTCCATCCAATCCTCGAGAAACTTGATGATTCAAACTTTCTGCTATGGAGGCAACAAGTATAACTGGTGGTCAAATCTCATCGGCTTCAGAGATTTGTTGCAAATCCTTTGACTTCCGCAAAATTCTCACGAAGGCTGATTATGAAGCAAGAAATGAAAACCATGCATATTGTGTTTGGGAACGACAATATCAAGTCCTATTGACATGGCTTCAATCGATGCTCTCTTTGTCAATTTTATCTCGTGTTCTTGGAAATAATCACTTTTATCAAGTTCGGGAGAAAATTCATGAGTATTTCATAAACAAACCCGCAGGAAGGCTCGATAGCTTCAAACAGAGTTGCGCACAACGAATCTTGAAGATAACACCATGCTTGAGTTTCTCCTTCGCATCAAAACTTTAGTTGATGCTTTTGCCTCTGTTGGAGATCTGATATCACTCCAAGAACACATTGATGTGATTCTTGAAGAACTTCCACAAGATTATAGCTTTGTGATCACTGTCATCGAGAGCAAGTTTGAACCTTTCCTATCGAAGAGGTTGAAGCATTGCTACTTGCGCTTGAGTCTCAATTGCAAAAGTTTCACAAGAAGCTTGCTAACTCGTTGGCGATTAACATCACCCAAGCTCCATTGACAAAGCCTAATTTCGGTCCGTCACAAGGTTTTGGCAACTACTCAGTGCCAAGCAAGGTTTCACATCAATCATTCTCTCCCTCCAACCAATCGTCTAGTCGAGTTATCTTCATCACCTCTTTTGATATCCCAACACAAGGCATAAGGAACTAGTCTTACATTACATGAAGAGTCTTCTGATTCATGTCCTTCTCCATTAGCTTCCCCTACGATGAATCCTTGTCCTTCATGACCTCCTCATGATGATGACTTAGGGTGGTCCATTGCTCTTAGGAAAGGTATTCGGTCTACTCGAAATCCTCATCCTATTTATGATTTTCTGAGTTATCATCATTTATCTCTTATATATTTCTCTTTTGTTTCCTCTTTATCTTCTTTTGACCATCCTGAACGGCAACAAGTCATGATTGTTGAAATGCAGGCTCTTGAACATAGTGGTACATGAGAGTTGGTTCCTTTTCCTCCTAGGAAGAAGGCGGTTGGTTGTAGATGGGTATATGCTATTAAAGTTGGTCCTAATGGTGAAGTTGATTGTCTTAAGGCTCGATTAGTGGCCAAAGGATACATCCAGATATAGGGTCTTCACTATGGTGATACTTTCTCTCATGTCCAAAATCACTACTACTTGGCTCCTCTTTTCCGTGGCTGCTATTGGTTCATTGGCCCCTATATTAGCTGGATATTAAAAATGCCTTTCTTCATGGTTACTAGATGAGGAAATTTACAAGGAGCAACCGCCTGGATTTGTTGCTCAGGGGGAGTCTGGTCTAGTTTGTAAGCTTTGGCGGTCCCTCTACGAGCCCAAGCAATCTCCATGAGCTTGGTTTGGAAAATTTATTCAAAGTCTTGGGCTGAAACTAAGTGAAGTAGATAATTCAATTTTTTATTGCCATACATCTCTTGGGAAATGTGTCTATATTGTTGTCTATGTGGATGACATAGTTATCATAGGAAATGATACAACTAAAATTTCTCAACTAAAAAAGTACTTGTCTAGTCATTTTCAGACTAAAGACCTTGGAAGTCTTAAATACTTTCTTGGTATTGAGGTAGCTCAGTCAAAGGAAGGCATTGTGGTCTCACAAAGGAAGTATACTCTTGATATTTTAGAAGAAACAGGCATGACTAATTGTAAACCCATTAATAGTCCTATGGACCCAAATCAAAAGTTAATGACAGATCAAGGTGAACCATAGTCGGATTCAGAAAGATATAAAAGACTGGTTGGAAAGCTCATTTATTTCACAATTACAAGACCTGACATCTCTTTTGCGGTTAGTGTGGTTAGTCAATTCATGCAAGAGTGGAGGATAATGGATATTTGATAAGTTGACAGAGAGAGAAGGCTGAAAGGATTAGGAAAAGTAGACCCTTGAAGATTTGCATTTTTTTCCCTGTTTTCCCCTTCATTTCTTGAATGTATCTTTTTCTTTCTTTTATTGATTTATCAGTATCGCAAAAAGAGTTAATGTTTTATAAATAACAATGTTTATTCAATCAGCACCTTATCAAGGTGAACCATAGTCGGATTCAGAAAGATATAAAACACTGGTTGGAAAGCTCATTTATCTCACAATTACAAGACCTGACATCTCTTTTGCGGTCAGTGTGGTTAGTCAATTCATGCAGGCTCCTCATGTTGGTCATTGGAATGTTGTGATTCGCATTCTCAAGTATATTAAAAAAGCTCCAGGACAAGAATTGTTATATGAGGATAAAGGAAATACCCAACTCTCTGGGTATTGTTATGCTGATTGAGCTGGATGCTCCATAGACAGAAGGTACTACTGGATATTGTGTAACCATTGGAGGCAATATTATCTCTTGTAAGAGTAAGAAGCAAAACACCATTTGCTCGGTCTAGTGCAGAAGCAGAATATAGAGCTATGGCCACAACCACTTGTGAGTTAGTATGTATAAAAGAACTTCAAGAGTTGAAGTTTTGTGAAGTCAAACAAATGAAGTTGTATTGAGGTAGCTCTCCGTATTGCTTCTAATCCCGTGTTTCATGAAAGAACTAAACCTATAGAAATTGACTGTCATTTTGTCAAATAAAAGCTTCTGTCTAAGGAGATTAGTACTCAATTTGTCAGCTCAAATGATCAGCATGCAGATAATTTGACCAAATCTTAGAGAGGGCCTCGAATCTAGTTCATAAGTTCCAAGCTTGGAGCATACAATTTATATGTTTCAGCTTGAGGGGGAGTGTTAGATTTATATGTGATAGATGGTTATCAAAATCTGCTGAGTGTGTGGGAGACTAGCATTACAGCAAGAGTGGAGGATAATGGATATTTGATAAGTTGACAGAGAGAGAAGGCTGAAAGGATTAGGAAAAGCAGACCCTTGAAGATTTGCATTTTTTTCCTTGTTTTCCCCTTCATTTCTTGAGTGTATCTTTTTCTTTCTTCTATTGATTTTCTTCCGTATCAGTATCACAAAAAGAGATAATGTTTTATAAATAACTGTTTATTCAATCATCACTCGTGGACATTTGAATATGATTTTTTTCTTAGATTTTCAAACTAATGAATTTGGTATGTTATAGGCTATAGCGGAGACAAAGACAACCATTGGATTTATAAAGGAGGCTGCAGAAATTAAGGTTACTGGATTTAATGTGTACCACAAAAATCGCCTAATCAAGGTATGTAATGAATGCTTGAAATGTCTTATCTCAAATAATGTTTATTTCAGTTGGTTTTTCAAGTATCTTCATTTTGTTTATATTCTCATTCAGCAAACCACCAGTTTTAGATATAAATGTGTGAAATGCTCAATATTGAATTTCCATGTGCAATTTAATATATTTCTAAGTAGATGTAAATAGGGATTTTCATTAACCAAGTAAAGAGTATATTAATGACTTTATATAGACTTAGATGTTAAGACAACTATCATAACAGCTGTCATAACAGAACAAAATATCTATAACTACTTAGTGTGAGTAGTTGAATAACTGTTGCACTTACCCTTTGAGCTAACTTTAGGGGTTGAATTAGGCTCAAATATATAACTGGGGGGCACCCTCACCCTTTGAGTTAGCTTTTGAGATTGAGTTAGGCCTAAACTCACTTTCTGAGATGGTATCAGAGTTAGAGCCTATGCTAGATTCATTAAGCGGGCCACAAACCATATTATCCATGTACCAAGCTCCAAAGTGCTGGGTGTGAGAGGGTATATTGGGAAAAATCCGTCCCATATTAGAGAGTTAATGTCAAGATAGAGTATATAAGTGGGGGACAACCCTTAGCCTTTGAGTTAGTTTTTGGGATTGAGTTAGGCCCAAAACCCACATTCTAAGACAATTGAATCTCATTTTCTATTTTAGCTTCTTTTTTTTTTCAATTTTTTTCCTAAAAAAACTTTGATTATTCGGTGTTAGAATATGAGAAGTATTCAATAGTATCTTATTTTTTTCCTGAAATAATTTGATATATCTTGGATAGGGTTTTAAATAGCGCCTATCGCCATGTAGCAGAGGTGCTGCCATAGCAAAGCAAAGTGTGGTGTCCGTTGTAAATGAAATAGTGGCTTCAGAGGACGGGATAGTGGCACTATCTCTTCATTTCACTAAAGCCCTTGAAACACTAGGGCTTGTTTGGCTGACTATTTTTGTGACAACTGTTGCCACTTGTTATTAGTTAGGGCAACAACTAGGAAGCTTGTATTTGATTTAACTTTGTATTAACTTGTGGGTTTTGCTTAAGGTGCCCATGACTTTTTATTGTTAATTATGAATGCCTTGAATTTTGTGTAATTTTTATCCTTTTTTGAGAATTTAAAATATATAGTACATGCCATATAAGCTACAACAACTACAACAAAGCCTTATCCCACTATGTGAGGTCGGCTACATGAATCACACGACGCCGTTTGGCACGGTTAAAAAGCAAAGTTTCAAAAATATTATTAAGTCTAAGATCTCCCTTGATTATTTCCTCCAACATCCTTTTCAGTCACCCTCTTCTCCTTTTCTCCAGGCTAAAAATCTTACGGTCTACTCTTCTAACTGGCGCCTCTTGTGGCCTTCGCCCAAACCACCTTTTCTCATATAACGTCATTTCGTATTCTATCTTTTCTTATATGATCATACATTCATCTTAACATTCTCATTTCTACTACTCCCGCTTTTCTCTCATGTTTCCCTTTAAAGCCCAACATTTACAACCATATACTATAGTTAGACATATAATTGTACCATAAAACTTGCTTTTGAGTATGGTTGGTGCTTTGCGATCACAAATAAACCTTGATGCTTGCTATCCTGCTTGTATCCTATGTGTGACATCCTCATCAATTTCACCATCATCTTATATGATTGATCCCAGATATTTAAACTTTGAAACCTGTGGTATGACATCCTCTCCCAATTTTACTTTTGAGCCAAAATCCTCTTGTCTATTGCTAAAATTGCATTGCATATACTCTGTCCTACTCCTATTTAAGCAAAAACCTTTTGTTGTCAAAGTCTGCCTTTAGACTGTATCATCAGCAAAATGCATGCTATTAGGGATAACCTTTTGTATGTCCTTGATAAGCACATCCAAGACTAGGTTAAACAAGTAAGGACTTAAGGCTGAACCTTGATGTAATCCTATCCCAATAGGAAAGTCCTTAGTTTCACCTCTTGGAATTCTCACTCTAGTAGCCCTTCATACATGTCTTGAATGGTTCGGATATAAGCCATGGGCACACCTTTTTTCTCCAAAGTCTTCCAGAACATATCTCTTGGGATACTGATACGTTTTGTATCAATGGTGCCTGCAAAACAAGGTAAGAATGATAGAAAAGAAAGAAAGAAGTGAGAGATAACTGAGAGCCAAGGCTCCCCCAAGCAAGAGAGAGAACCTCTCTGCTCCAAATTCCCCTAACTGATCCCAAAGATGATCCCCAATGATTATTACAGTATCCTTTATAACATAATGCACACACCGCCCCCCACTTACTAACCAAGCTAATTACAATTTCCCCTTCTACCCTTCAGGCATAAACGCCAGTGCTGCTAACACTTAATTGGATTTGGGCCTTTGCTGATAAACCTTGAAGGGCTTATCCCATCTAGAGGTATCAGATACGGTCATAAGCTTTTTCCAAGTCAACGAAAAACATATGTAAGACTCTCTTGTAGATCTCCCTGGCATAAAACCAAATATGTCATTATTTCCATTGCAAACCATCCAATGTTTGTCGTAATGTTTTCTTTTCATCAAATGATCACTTCGGGGACTTCTTTTCATCAATATTTATAATGAATTGGCTGTAATTCATTATTCTTCCATCCTCCTATTGTGATACATGCTAATGGTAATTTCCCCTATCTCAGTGGTGACTCATGCCAACAACCTCTCTTGCATGTTGATAATTCCATCCATATCTGGTGAGCCATATATTTAAAGGGTTTATTTGTATCAAACATAAAGATTAATAAGCTTCAGCTTGAGGGGGAGTGTAATATATGAAAAATATCCAATCTTATTTTAATTGTACTTAGGGATAATTACATTGACCTCTCCCTTGAATTGAGTGCTAATTACACTTGCACCTTTTTTTTACTGAATTTTTTACCTGCCGCTTATTTTATTTATTATTTTAGAATAATTTAGAGTATTTTAGATTATCTTTTAGGACCAAACACATATTTAAGCCTAAATAATAAACCAAACTAAATAAGGAAACAAATTATGAGATAGTAAGGAAATATAGAAACTAATCCTAGGAAATAAAAAGAAATATGGAAAGTAATCCTAAAAGATAATCTAAAATACTCTAAATTATTCTAAAATATAAGGGATAATAATTACATTTACCTCCCTTGAGGTTGGTGCTTAATACATTTATACCCTTCTCAATTGAAAAGTTACACCTACTCCCTTGCACGTTGCTTTGTTATTTTTAAGAGAACTATGTGTATGGTCAGCACATAAAAATAGGGAAGATATATGTAGTTTTTTAGATTATCTTTTAGGATTACTTTCCATCCCTTATATTTTAGAATAATTTAGAGTATTTTAGATTATCTTTTAGGATTACTTTCCATATTTCTTTTTATTTCCTAGGATTAGTTTCTATATTTCCTTACTATCTCATAATTTGTTTCCTTATTTAGTTTGGTTTATTATTTAGGCTTAAATATGTGTTTGGTCCTTGTAAGTTAGCATTTTTTCATATTTGGTCTCTGAAAGTTTATTTTTCTAATTTTAGTTCTTGTAAGTTTGCGCTTTTTCAATTTTGATCCCTGCAAGATATTTTGCTCATTTTAGTCCCTATAAGTTTGTGTTTTCCAATTTGGTCCCTGTAAGCGCAAACTTATGGGAACTATAAATGAAAAAATTAGAATCTTACAAGAATCAAAATTGAAAAAATGTAAACTTACAGGAATAAAAAATGAGCAAAATATCATATAGGAGAACTAAAATTAAAAAAATGAACTTACAGGCACCAAAAAATGAAAAAAACTCTGACTCACAGAAACGAGAAACATATTTAAGCCTATTAATTATGATCTAGTATTGATAATAGAAATAAGGTTAGTTTTTTATGTATTGCATCATATTGTAACACATTACATAAAGTCATGTCTACAAACTTGGTGTGTTCGATCTCTTTGATCTCCTCTCCCCCCTCTCTAAAACTCTAATTTGAACATTTAGAATGTCAATTGAAACATGGAAGTTTAGGGACCTACACATTTCTTTATTGGTAGTAGTGCAATAGGAATTTGTTTCTAAATGTATTATTTGCTCCCAATTATAATTCTGATGTGGTTAACCTTTTTGTGAGGCTGCAGCCCTTTTGGAAAGTAGTAGCTGATGGTTCTTCAAAAGGGCGTTGTGTTGTTGGTATAATTTTATTCTTCTTCTACACATTTTCTCTGCATATGCTTTACTCCTTCCCAGGTTTTTTAATTTACTGGTACATATTTAGGGGTTCTTGAAGCCAATTTCATAGAACCAGCGCATGACAAGCAGGATTTTGAGAGATCGGTGCTGTTCATTCGGTTGGAAAACAAGCTGAAACAAATGACAATGGATTACTGGTTTGTTACTGTATTACATAGTTTGTCTTGAACAGTTTTCTTTTATTTTGTTGTAGAATTATATTTTTTGGTTTCTACGAATTTTGTACATACTTTAGTGTTGAATTTCTTTATATGGATATTTGACATTGTTAATGATTCAGTGAGAGTTTAGAGAAGAAGAATTGAAAAATGATTTCATTCCCAATAGTAACTGTACAACTGATAGGTATTTATACAGAGGTTAGTTACAACTAACTAACTACCTCTAAGCTTAAGACAGCTGTCAAGATCACTCGCTCACTAACACCCAAGAGATGCAGTAATAGACTGCTCTAAGTACAATATTCACCCCACCCCCCCTCCTCTTCACTCTCATGAGTTTAGAAAAGTAAATTGAGAGGAACCCAAAGAATGAATAGCCAAACCTTGGCCATTACCAATGAATATCTGACCTGGACCTTCCAATGGACTCAGCTGCTGGGATATTTTGAGAATCACCATTAACATGGAAGGAGGCACCAAGCACCATAGGAGACTAGAGTGGCATCAGTGATCATAGCACTAGGTTGATGTTGGAACTGAGGGCATGGCTGAGTATGTTGCAGATTACAGGAAAGAGAGGCAAAGTTGGAGACATTAGCTGGTTTGGCAGTGTATAATTGTTTGGAGGAAATGGTGAATTATTGTTGAAATTTTGAAAACTCTGAAAGCCTTGGAAAGACTGAGGCATTGTAGGTTGATAGGCTTGATCAAATCAATGATAACAATTCATAGCAATATGCCCATACTTGAAGCAGACTTTTTTTTTTATCAGCAAAGATAGTATTATAGATATAGAATGGAGTACCAGAGGTACTGATAATACATAAAAGTACCATACAAATGGTTCCACAATCAGACATTCATATTCTGAAAGGGAACCAATCTATGGATACAGTTTGCATATGAAATTTACATGTATTAGGCTCGTAACTATGCAATCCTCTGATGATACATAAAACTTTGTGTAAAGCTACTTGACCATTGATTAAAATGGACTGTGAAATCTTTCTCAAAACTCCTAAGCCAAGACCAAAGTAGGAATGTTGCATCTTCAAACAGTTTATTAGCATTGAAAGTTGCATTAGAAAACACTATGCTGTTTCTAAGCTTCCAAATGGACCATGTTAATGCTAACCACCAGTATTGCCATCTGTTAATCCTTACTCCGGCAGCTTGAACACCCAAATGTTGAAGGAAATGCTGCTTTGAACTTAATGGGAAAACACCTTTAATGTGCAGCCATGTCATAGTTTCCCACCAAATGGGTTGTATTTTACTACAGTGGAAGAATAAATGGGATGCACCCTCCTCTTGAATTTTGAAGAAAGGACATAGTATATCTGTGAGCTGTACTTGTCTCCTCCGCAAATTTTGTCTTGTCGGCAGTCTGTCTCTTATTAGCCTCCACGCAAATACCGCAAATACCTAGAATAAATGGGTTGTATTTTACTTGAAGCAGACTTGGCATTGGATATTGGAATATTGGCCACCACGACCATTGCAGGCACTGCAAAAACCTCCATGTCCTGAACCATGAAATCCATAGCTAGAAGTATCAATCTCAGAACTCTGAGATCCATGAAGTTGAGCAATATAGAGGAATTGGACTGCGACGGCGACAATGAAGATGTATTCACCGCTTCGGTGAGATTATTAGTCGTGGACTTAGAGACCAGCTTTTTGTGGTATTTGTTGAGATGATGCGGAAGGAGAAGAGCTTCAACCTCTTCAATCAGCAATGGTTTGAATTTGCTTTCAATCACCAAAATAACTGAGTCATACTCCAGAGGCAAATCTTCAAAAATCACATCAATGTGTTCTTGAGGTTTAATTGGATCTCCAACCGAAGCAAGCAAATCTGCTAGGGTTTGACTCATAGTAAGATTTCTGACACCAATTTAGTGTTGAGCGTGGTAGATCTGAGTTCAGTTCACAGCTGACGAGCCTTCATACGAGTCAATTCCTAAAAACGATCGTGGATCTTCTCCTTAATGCTGTATATTTCTTAATTTCTTAATTCACTTGCACCCATCAATAAATTGTCCTAATGATTGTTCATGTGTTAGCTAACAAGCTTATCGACTCTGGTTTTATTTGAAAAGATGATTGCAATTGATGCTTTCGATTTTGATTTTCTATTAATATTCCTTGGAGTTTTACTCTTTAGTTCAAGTTGCAATTTCTTTAAAAGTAAATAACTGCAGCCGGAAGCTGTATGCATTCCAATAAGTGGGTAGCTACTTTTGCTTCACAACAGGGGCCCTATACATTAAAAGAACACAGTGGATTAAGTTAGCCGTGAAAGTTGATTATATTTGCCATTGTAGATCCTTATTTATACTTACTGGCCACAAGTTTCAAGCATAAAGGCAAACAGAATTTGCTAGAATGAGAATCGTAGTAAATATAGATTAGCAGAAGCATTGTCCTCTGCTGCATTATTTTTGTGCAATTACCTGTAATTAATTTTTGTTTCAAATGAAAAGTTGATTAGTGCTTCCTGATACATCTTTTCCATAACATCAACATTATGGGGTTGACAGGGTTTGATTTGGTGAAATTTGTTTTGGACTAAACAGGAGAGATCACTGTCACTTGATTGGATATCAGCCACTAAATTTCAAGTCACAAAAAAATGTAGTAAAAGAAGCCCACATTCGAAAATCAGCTCAACATTCAATTAATCCACAGAATCAGTTGCTTGCTGATCAA
The DNA here is from genome assembly GCF_000004515.6 of Glycine max. NCBI lineage: Eukaryota > Viridiplantae > Streptophyta > Magnoliopsida > Fabales > Fabaceae > Glycine > Glycine max. The sequence continues at coordinate 28,989,413 of NC_038252.2, forward strand.
CAGGATACTAGCTTGGTAGCTGAGCATCAAAGCGACCTGAGTCAGCCAATTGTGGGTCTTGCAGTGATTGGCATGCAAGGTTCGAGTCGTGAGCAGCTTGTAAGTCATTGTCGTAATCTGCAAAAGATTGTATTTTTCTGATGCATGGCCTGAAATCATACTTGCTTCTGTATGTGGAATGAAATATGATCATTATTTGTTAGAGCATATACTCAGAATGAATGAGATCACTTACATGAACAGAGAAGAAAAGAGAGAGAACAAGATAAGAGATATGGTATTGAATAGAAAATTTTATTTCTTACTTCTTTTTATCACATATACAGAGCATCACTATTTATGGTACACATTTACAAGTAGTTTGTTAACAATTCACTAACATATAACCACTAACTGAATTATATACAACACTTCCGTGTAATTTAGATTAGCAATAGACAGCACCCCTATGGTGTCTCTTATTAGCTTGAATCGATCAGTATTAAGAGATTTTGTTAAAAATCAGCCAACTACTCATTGGTATTGCAATTTTTCAACTCCAACTTCCCTTTTTGAGGAAGTGGAATTTTGTTTCAATATTCTTGCTCCTTCCATGAGCAAAAGGGTGCTTAGCTAAGCTTATAGTTGACTTTATTGCTTGTTTATTGGCATTTTCAAAGGCTCTTCCCTTCTAATCTTCATTTCTGACATCAAGTTCTCAAGCCACAAGGCTTGACAAGCTCTCATTGAGGCTTCAACGTATTCTCACATGAGAACAGTCCCACCACCAACTCCTTTGAACACCATGAAATAAATGCTCCACACATCTGAAACACATACCTTGCTGTACTCTTTCTGTTAATTTTATCATCACTGAGTCATAGTTACCAAATATTTCACCAGAAACATTTTTGCCATGGTTTGAGAACCCATAGTCCCAAAATCCTTTCACATATCTTAGTATCCTCTTAGCTGCAAGCAAGTGAGACAGCCTTGGATGATTCATAAGTCTACTAATTAACCCTACTCTATAAGCTATGTCAGACCTGCTGCTAAACAAAAATCTCAAGGAGCAACAATCAGCTTGCACAAGGTTGCGTTTACCAACTTGTCCCTTGTTTCTCCAACTTCGTACCACAATGGTGTTTGAGTAGAATTTTCAATCCAACATGTGAAATCTTTTCAGTGTAAGTTGTATACCTCTTTTAATGCATATAAATTCCATCACTTGTAGTGACAAATTCCTTGTGCAAAAAATAGGATAATAATCCAAGATCAGTCATTTAAAACTCCAACATTATTCTCCTTTTAAACTCATTACATTACTCCTAGTAACCAGTAAGTCATCTACATGCAAACAACTATTGGATCGCCTGCAGTAGCTCTCATATACTCCATATTTGCTCTACACTTGTTGAAACCCAATAGGAAAAGCCTTCTTTAATTTACACCTTGTTTTCTTGTCCAGTCAGTGTCACTTCAAAATCAAGGAGGTTGATTTACATCAAATTGATGTTATGACCAGCCTCTAAATAGGGCTGTAGCAACCTCTAGTTTGATGGTTTCAATTCTGGCCACAGGTGCAATCACTTCACTGTTATCTGAACCAACGTTTTGCAAGAACCCCTTTGCAATCAGCTTAGCCTTGCAATTTGCAGCTTCTCCACTTGATATTACCTTCACTCTGTAGACCCATTTCACTCCAATAGACCTTTTGTTGCGAGGTAATATCAATATGGCTGGCTCTCATCTGTGGTTCTTCCATAGCCCTTAATTCTTCCTCCATTGCTGCTTTGCGTTCATATTCCTTGATTGATTGCTCAAGAGACACTAGTTCTGTTAGAGCTAGATGCACCATGTTCCCCTTCAGTCATTGTAAAATCAGGAATAGATGTACAGTCTTTGAACATCTAGGTGGTTGTCTAGTTATCTGAGGACTGTGACTGAATCTGAATTGTTTCTGCACAATTTTTAGATTGCATATCAAGTAGAATTGGTAGTCACTTTATTACTTTCCGGTTATAGTCTCCCAACTCAACCTTTGCTCTCATCATCAACAGTAACACTTCTGCTCGGCACTATCTTTTTACTATTAGGACTGTATGGTTTGTATGCACCAGTTGAATGGTACACAAGAAACACCATTGACTATGCAGCCATTGAACAAAATATTTCTATTTTATTTTCTTAAGTATGCAACAATTTGGGGTTCTTGAGCGTGTATTTTTTCTCACAGGGTACGATGCTAGAAACTCCAGTGTCTGTATCTCCTGATGAAATCTGTGCAGAAAACATAAAACTTTTCGAGAGGTAAATCGTTTTTTTTAATTGCCTTTAAGACAAATTAACTATTTGTCATTTTCATCTGTATACTAGTTATACTATTTCCTTCAATGTAATGCTTGATCAACCATTTTCCCTGTGATCCGTTTGTTGTACATTAAACAAAAGCATATTGACCTACTGTGACAAGGATGTGTAATTTTTAGCCACCTTGGTTCTGTTATCTTCTTATTTTTTGTTTTTGGATGTAATCTCTTGTACTCTACTTGTTTATTATTCTCTTCAATAATTTTGCATGTATATGGGTTAGGTTCCGTTGACAATGGTTTACATCAGAACATTCCTAATTTTGTATACCAGGATTCAGGAATAGCATGGTTCTCAACTTTAATACTTTGTTGGATAGGATATTTATATCCTGCTATCTTATACCTGAAATTTCGCTCAAATCCAAGATTTTCTACTTCATTGCAATATCTTAATTTTACTATTCAATACGCTCCAAATAATAATCATTAATACTTATGACATGACATGCAGACCTTTGTATAATTCTTACAAACTTTTGGCAATGCAAGGTTAACATGACAATCACTTTGGTGTATATATATGCTTGAGATGCCTGGGCTGCTTCTTGTTTACCCGTTATATTATCAAATGCGATCCCACTGAAACCCTTTTCTGCAGGTGTGAGGAGTACAGGGAAAAGGAGACAGAATTGAAACAGACGGTAATATTAGTCAAATAACAAAGTTTGATGATTTTGATTAAAATAGTCGTTGTGTTCTAATTTGTTTTTAGTGCTGCTGATGTAAAATAGGTTGTGGACTTAGAGGAGGAATTGAAACAAATCAAGAAGAAATGTGATCTTCTATCTTCACTCTTAGAGACTAAGAGGAAGGCGAAGAGTGTTAAGGGATGATAATTACGTTATGCAAGCATCATATCATCAATGAGAGACAAGTTGATTACCTTTCAAGTAATGTCCGAGTGTAAAAGCACCTGTTTTTTTTTTTTTTTGGGGTACTCAGGAGGGCTAAACGACCAAACTACAACCAAACATGTAGGGGCAAAGTTATGCCCATAGAATCTTTACAATGTAAATGAATGCACCTACCAGTTAGAACACCTGTTTTGTATATGTTCGTTCACCTCTGTTAGAACAACTCACTCTGGCTGGTTCGGAAGAAAAGGCATACTAGACTTTGCACATATAGTAGAACTGATTCAAGTAATTAGAGGAAACTCTCTATTTAAAGTTGCTATTAACTGAATCTATGGAAACTTATTTTTTCTTTTGATGTTATTAAAAGCTCTTGAATTTGTTTATCAACCTCTAATTTGTAAAGTTGTCTTTTAGGTTAAAAATTTCTGCTATTATTGTCAAAGAAATCGGATCAAATAATGTCCTTGTGGAAAAGAGGTTTCGAAGAGCAAAGAGGACCTCATTTTATTATCGAAATACTGATTGACAAAAATTCATCTAATGCAAGTTATAATTCTGAATTGATTTTAAAAGTAATTGCAAAAATATGAAGAACAATTTATTATTCTGATATGATTTTTATTGTGACGAAATGGCAATCACATTCTTTGTCACGTATGTTAGAATGCAAGTTAATTAGAACGCGTTAGTATAGAGCTTTTTTTACATTGTTAGCTAATTGTGACTTGTACTTTTCTTAATTTTTGGACAATTATTAAGCTTAATTATTAATTTGATCCCCAAATTATATTAACAGTTTCAATCTGACATTAAATTTTTAAAAGGTTTAATTTAATTCTCAAATTATTTTAGAACGTATCAATTTGGTCCTTACTGTCCAATTAAGTTTATGCGGTTAGGATAGTGAATTTTAGTGGCTTTTATTCATGAATGATGGTGGTTTTTAATTGTTACTATATTTATCATTATTTTAAAAAAAATAAACAATTTATATTTCTTTTTCACTTTTGGCTTTGTACTTTTGTTGCTGTCGCCTAATACTTTTTTATTTTATTAATAAATTAATTTTTTTAAAATTAAATGTTTTTTATTTATAAAAAAACATAAGGATGAGCTAATTCATGAGTTATATCAAAATTAATTGTTATAAAATTTATTATTTAAATTTACATATGCATTAAATATACATTAAAAATTTTAGTGTTATATATAGTAATATTATTTATTTTATAACATAATTGATCTATTAATTGAGTTGATTAGAGCATCATGCTAGTAACACAAAATGATAAGTTTGACTTTTGCTTGCACCATTAATTTTAAATTAATTAGTAAAGTATATTTTTGAAAAAAAATTTGTGCTCTACAAATCCTTTAAGGGACGAAGTTGGAGGAAAGGACTAAATTGGTTCATTTTAAAATGATTTAATGACTAAATTGAACCTTTTAAAATACTGGAATCAAATTTAACCTTTTAGTATTTAATTAATAATTTTTTTGTTACCAATGTATATATAAATTTGAGCGTAAAATGTATACAAATTATCATTTCATTTCTTTGCATTCGAGCGTAGAAGTATGCTAAAGTGAGCATGATCATTGTCACTTCTTGAATTTAAAATTTAATAACCAAAAGTCCACATAAATTTAATACTAATGTAAAGTCACGTAATTATTTTTCACCTATTCTTGAACAAAATTAGAATTTTGTTTTTGAAAGGCTAAATTATTTCCACTTTATATTTTTAGATATGTAAGTGGTCATTTATCCCTCAATTAAATAATTGAAAAGACATTGAGAGTTTAAGGTTAATGAGGAATGAAATTAACATTACTCAGATAACATTTTTTTTTTTTAGGAAAACAAGGCTAAGATTTTTCATTCATAAGTAATGCATGAATACAATTAGAAATATAATTGAAAAATTGGCTGCCAGCATTGAACCTTGAAGCTGTAGCTAAAGTATGAGTTACATGATTTGTTCCCTTCAAAACCCACCCTTGAGTTTAAAATGAAATTGAAAGAGAGACGACATTTATCAATGATTGTTTGAAAATGATTCCCTGATGTACGTCTGTTATTGAACATTTTCGCCACTGTTTTGGAGTCCACCTCGAAATGGACATTGCTGAGATGGAGGTCTATAGTAGCTGTATAGCTTGATAATGGGCCCAAGATTCTGCTTCAATGACCTTGGGGGTGCCTGCGAAGAGAGCTTTCTTTGCTACTATGAAGTCTCCATAATGATTCCCGAAACACAAGCCAATGCCAAAGCTGTTTATATCCTTGAAAAGTGTTGCATCTATGTTACATTTTATGTGGCCTTGCGGTGGAGGTACCTAGCTTTCGTTTGGAGCGGTTTCCTGGTGCAGTTGAATTTTGGTTGGATCCTGACAGATATAGCTATCCTGAAAGATATTGCATAGATGATGCAACTTAGATAAGTGGAGGTTTTTCTGAGTGATCCCACAATTTCTCATTTCTTCTGTTCCAAAGACACCACGGGGTTGTAGCAAAACGTAATTTTATGTGTTCATGGGACTGTTGCAGGAGCTTGAAGACTAGTTCATTGAAACTTTCGGCCAATTGCATTTGAGTATCTATGATCTCCCAGAGACCAGCTTGCTGCCATATCTCCTTTGCTTTTCGACAGCTAACAAAAATGTGCCAAGAGTTTTCGAAATCATTTGGGCAGAAAACGCATTCAGAGGACAAATGCTACCTTTATGTTTCAACCTTTCACGAGTTGGTAGCCAGGACCTCAAGACTCTCCATAAGAAATGTTTGACCTTCAGGGGAACTTTGAGCTTCTAGATTTCAAGCCAATTTCCTGGGACCTTCAAGTGATTTGTTTCAAGGATACCTTCCATTATGTTGTGATATGAGCTAGCTTCTAACAGTGTATGCTCCATCATTTGTATGGCTCCAAACAAGACTTCGGAATATTGGCAGCGTCCTCCTCATAGAAGATGTTCTCTATTAGTTGCTTGTTCCATTCTTGACGGTCATTGTTGATAAGATTTTCTACTGTTAAATTTTCCAGACCTGAAACAATAGGAGACATAAGAAAAGGAGTGGCTTTATTTGGCAGCTAAGGTTGAGTCCAAACATTTACAAATTTACCATTTCATGCTTTGTCTTACCACCACCCTTAAAACATGGATACAATAACACCAAACATAATAAGGATTATGTCCAAGTTGAGCCTCTAGAAAATTCCATTGATGAAAAATATTTTGCTTTGAACACTTTTTGCAAAAGTAGTATCATGCTTGGTTATCAATCTCCAACCTTACTTTCCTGGCATAGTAAAATTAAAAGCATGCAAGTGTCTGAATCCTAAGCCTCCAAATTCTTTTTTCATAGAAAGCTTTTCCCAGTTGAACGAGTGGATTCCTTTTGATGATTGGTTGTTAGTTTCCCACCAAAAGGAATTCATCATTTTTTTTCCAGGTCATCTTGAAGTGTAGACGGAAATAAAAACACACTCATACAATAAGAAGGAATTGATTGAGGAGTTGATTTTATGAGTTTCTTTACCCTCCTTTGAGCCAAAAATTGCTTTCTTCCTTCTATCAATGATTGATGGAACACCCAAATATTTTCCTGTACCTATGCCTTGAGTGACACCCAAAAAGGATGGAATGTTGTTCCTGATATGCTGCTTGGTGTTGTTGTTGAAAAAAATATTCTAATTTTTTATAATTGATAGATTGACTAGAAAATTTTCCATACATGTCAAGGATCTCCTTTAGTGTATTTGTCTCTTTTTCATCTGTCTTGCAAAACAAAAAAAAATAGTCATAATCAAATATACGAGGGCTAAAGCATCTTTACACACTTTCACTACATAAATGTCCCCTCTATTCACACTGTTTTATAAGAGACGAAAATACCCTCACTACATAAAATAAAAAGGTAGGGAGACATTGGGTCCCCCTGCCTAAGTTGTCTTCCTAGAGAAATTTGTCCTAATTGATCACCATTTACAAGAATGGAATATTGAACATTTTTTAGGCACATACTCATTCAACCGACCCATTTTTTATGGAATCCCATTTTTCTCAAGACACTAAGCAAATAATTATAGTCAACACAATCAAAAGTTTTGCTTATGTCAATTTTCAGAGCAACTTCCCTCGAATCTCCTTTTTTTCTTGCATCTCATGTGATGAATAATTTCAGAGGCCAAGAAAACATTCTCAAGGATGGATCTATTTTCAACAAAAGTAGCTTGTTCATTGGAAATACATTTGGGAAGAAGAGGTTTTAGTTAGTTGGCCAAAACTTTTGAGATGATCTTGTAAAGGACATTGCACAAAGAAATGGGTCTAGAGTCTTTCATGGAAGTAGGGTTTGTGATTTTTGGGATGAGATCAATGGCAGTTCTATTTAATTGGGGAGGAAAGACACTAGTTTCTAGCTAAGTGGTCCCACTTTGGAAAATTTCAGCACCACATAGATGCCAAAATTTCTTGGAAAAAGTAGGGTTAAGACCATTTAGGCCGTTTGATTTGTCTGAATTCATCTGGGAAAAAAAAGCATCTTTGAATTCATCAATAGTAAAAAGGGATAGACTGGAGTCATTATCATAAGTGGAAGTAGAGACATGGATGTTTCTGATAATAGGAAAAAGATAATTATAAAGATGTTTCTATTAAAACGAATTATTGAAATAAGAAATTGCAATTTCACACGTATCATTATGGTTATATACCACATCACCATTTTCCCCAACAAGAGAGGAAATAACATTAGATTTCTTACTTGTATTTGCAGCATTGTGGAAGAATGTGGAGTTGATATCACCATCCTTTAGACAAAACATTTTTGCTCTTTGTCTTCAGTAAGCTTCTTTTTGGGCTATCAATTACTTTAGCTTCTGATTTGTCTCATGATACTTTTTTGCTATATCATCATCATTTTCACGAATAGCCTCCAATTTCTTTCTACAATCTTCAATTTGATCACAGTATTAGCACCTAATTTTCCTACCCCAAGAGTTCATTTCATCAAAACAGTTTTGAAATTTTGCTAAAAGCTCGTCAAACGAATTTTTGGACCATCCTTTTTGAACAATATCTTGTAACTCAGGTTCTAAGAGAAATGAATTTTCAAATTTGAAATGACTTTTATACCTTCTCCTTTGAGCAGTGTTAAGACATATAAGGATGGGAGAATGGTCAGATTTTGTTGCAATCTCGTTTATAAGCTTAAAATTTGGGAAAAGGTCTATCCAATCTGTTGTAGCAAGGCCTTTGTCTAGCTTTTCTTGAATTTCAACATGCTTTCCTTTTCTTCTAGCCCAAGTATATTGATAACCTTCAATAGGAAGGTCATGGAGGTTACAATCACTAACAACTTCACGAAAGTCATTGATGAGCCAATTTGGATGATCTACTAATCTAATTTTTTCATTGTTTGACGGTAAATCATTGAAATCCCTAAAAATGCACTAAAGAAGAGATGTATCGGTAGTTGAGGATCTCAAAAGGTCCTAAGACTCTATTCTTCTCTCTCTTTCTGGATATCCATAGAAACCAGATAGTCTCTAGACTGCGAAGCTTGGTTGGAGGGCTCAGACATTAATGCTATTTTGGGAGAAATTGATGAGTTGATAGTCAAAGGATTTTTTCTAGATGAGGGCCATAACTCCTCCCCTCCTAATACAATCAACGAAGAAACAAGAATCAAAACCCAATTGGACTCTGATCCCTTTAATACGAGTAAAACGAACAAGGGTTTCACAGAGGAAAATAATATCAAGGTGGTATGCTCGAAGAAGATCCCTGAGAATAGGAACTACGCTCGAGTTTAAGACTCATTGACCCTGGTGGGCCTGGCTTCCAGGCTTCCAGAGTCCACCAATAAAAAAATGAATGTTTTAACTTTGGATTTCAAGGTTAGGGTTCTGGTTTGTGAGAATAGGTTTAGGTGAGGAGATAGTTTTGTGGACTTGTTTGGAGTGGTTTGGGTGATAAGGTTAGGAATGTTTAGGTTATTTGTGAGGGGTTGACTTTTGGGTAGGTTGGTCGCGTTTGGGACAGTAGGTTTTGGAGAGCTAGGTATTGGTAGGATGGGGTGTGGAAGAATATGATTAGGGTTTGAGCATGGAGAAGAGATTGAAAGGTTAAAGACGTTTGAAGATAATTTTGCAATAATAAAGTTTGAATCCTCGTTTTAGATAATCGTCGCTTTTTATCTCCTATAATCATCATCATTGGCATTTGATTCCACATTCATGGGATCACTAATAGTATCTGTTTTTGGTGTTGATTGTTGCATGAATGTTAGGGGTATCCGTTTTGAATTCATGAATAGCTCAGCCATGAATTCTAATTGTCTAATGTGATTCTCTTAATTTGTATTTAATGTTGTGTAATCACGGTAATTAATGCTAGGATTAATTCTTTCCATAATTGTTGGAATTCTTCACTCCGTGTCAGCGCTGCCATCGCAGAGGTACTTGGATCATCCTGCTCCATCGGAGTTATGGATGTCTGCCCTTAGGTCAGGTCCCCAATCTCGGCTACTATCATCCTCTTTTAGCAACAAAAGGTTTTGTAGTAATAAAAAGATTTCTATTTAACCATCCGTATATGTCATATTAATATTTTGGTTTGTTATTAAGTCTTTCTAAAATTTGAAGTACAGGACTTATTTATAGGCTAAGAAATCAGATACATCTTAAAGTTAATGGACAATTTATAAAGTTGTGGTAAACTCTCCTATTAGATCATGCCTTGCAATTGCTACTCATTTTTTCTAGCCATGATTTGTAACCTCCAACAAATTCCCACTATGCATTTTGAATTCCAAACTTTTGTACAACTTTGCTTCCTATTTTTAAGGAACCATAATCTTTTCTTTTGATACTTTTGATGCAAACAATGCTCTTGTGACCATGATTTATTGAACAAATAGCAGAATTTGAAAAATTCTCTATTTATGAATTGTGATAATCTTTACAATAGTTCAAGCACTCGAGACAAAGATTCCTATATGTCAAATTAATTAAACAAGATTGGGCGTTGCAAATTTCAAATTTATATATACATTCACTTAATCATTTAGTTAATTTATTAATAAGGCATCATTAGCATATATTTATGTATACCACGAAGCATGTCAATAAATTAGTGCAAAATTATTTTAATTTAATCAATAGTCTTAAGTTTGAGTTTTATATATACGCTTGCGTTAAATAATTAGAGAAATTTTTTTGTCATTTATAATGATTCTATCCTATTCAAGTAAGATTGTCTCTACAATACAAAAAAAAGAAAGTGCAAGACAATGACACTTATTTGGAGGCGGTTATACAAAACCGACATTACATTAAAATAAAGTTTGAATTGAGTCAATTTTTCCCATTAGTTTGAAACCAATGATAGCTTTCTTTTTTCTCTTGTCCCACCCAGAGACACCCCTTTTTCATTCCCGCAATCCCGTTAATTTTCTTTGCTTCAACCCCTCGCTCAAATCCTCATAAACTATAATCACACAAAACGATAATAGTAACAATATTCCTTTCAGAGCTTCTCCATTCTCTTTTCTCTTTTCTAAAAAATTTTAGATATGTGATTCTCTCTTTCTTTGATGGCTTCCATAATTGTTGTTGCCACTGCAAGGAGAAATATCACTACCATCAAAATAAATTTTTTAAAGTTTAATACATCTAATAAAAAATAATAGATGAAAAGTGATATTTAACCTTATAAGTATATAACTATATATGTATTAGTTAATAAATGCATAAATTTATTTTGGAGTTAAGTTTTTGGTAGATTAAAATTTAGGAGAAAGTGATGGTATCCCAATTTAAAGTAGCTAGAAAAAGTCTTTGGGCTCAATGCATTTATAGAAAACAAGTTGATATTTGAACTTAAAATATTTTGGGTTTGGAGTTATGTTTATTCTAATATCAAGAGTTATTATATACACCTTTAGATAAATTTTTTTATTTAGTTTACAGATAATAATGACATATAAGATTTAAATTTAATATTTTATTTAAATTATTTTAATAATGTTAAAGGAATTTAACTTAATTTGTTGAATAGGATATATGAATTATTATAAATCTTTATAAGTTTACCTTTAAATAGCATGTTTTCATGTTAATGCGCATATATCAAATTAGGTGAGCTTATCAGAGAATTTGAGGTACTTTGGATTATTTTTTTTTCATCAATATCCCTTTAAGTTGATCTCACTTGAGTGGTACGTGCACGGCTCACTAATACTAACTGAGAACACCAACCTTGTTTTCTTCATCATCACGCACTTGGGGTTACACCCTCAGAGATAGATAGGTAGACACCGACACAAAGACAGACACTGCTCTTCCTGGTCTGTCTCTGATCTGAGCTAAAGGCAGAAACCCTATTTGTGTGTACACGGCATTGTTGGGACCACCCTCACAACAAACCATTATGCCAACACTGCAGAAACTAACGTACAATTATATTATATATGCTGGGCTTAGCCCATTCACGAATGCCAGCTTCCAACCTTTGCTCTCTGTTATGCTACATGCCCTAATAATAATGTTCTTTTAATTACCTATGCGACTCGTCAGACCACTGCATTAATTTACTATGGTTAATTTCAAAATCAACCTACACAATAACATATGTAATAAACACTATATATACTTATTTTAATCTGAAACAGTTCTCTTTCTTAGACTATAATGCCATTATTTTTGGTACATGTGATCGAACTGTGAAGTTTCAGACAGTTATAGCCTTGAGTTTCCGCCGTCAGCAAATCCTAATTCCTGAGCTTCATATATATACCACAAAGGTTTTCTTTAAAGGTTTTATTAACCACTGCCCTAACCGATTAAAGAATTAAAAAAATATTTATTATAAAAATTATAATAAAGAAAAAAAATTATGAATAACATAATTTTTCACATTTTAATAAATTTTGTACTTTTAATTTATTAAATTAAATAATGTGCTTAGAACACGGTTAATATTATTCTTTATTTAAATAATTTTTCTATAGACATTTATAAATAAATAAAATAAATTGAGTTTTTCTTGTAAGTTAAAATCAACTTGCATTAATTTTTTTATTGGAGTTTCTTCAACTAACTTCTTTAAACTTTGAAGTACATAAAAACAAAAATTCTGTAAGAGTATTTATGAAAAATTTAATCAATATGGCCCAAACCTTGTTTGACCGCAATAGCAAAGCACCCCATCTATGAAAGAGGTCTTGCTTGCACCAATCAGAATTTAAACTGTCACTACAACTAGGCTGCTGTTTGACCTGATAGCAACACCCGTGAGCTATTATTCGTTATTAAGAGTTTCAGAGCCAGGGGTCCAGCAATGTCAATGAAATCAAACGTGTGCATGCACTCCTTCAAATCTCCGATGCAATAGTTTTAATAAGAGTAAACCCTTATTAGCTAGAGTATTACATGTCAATCACTTTGACTTTATAAAGTTTCCACTTTATTTTATAAAATATCGTTGACTTTAATTTTTTAAAGACTATAATAGAAAAGAATTTATGAGATGAACCAAGCTTTAGGATTTAAAATTTAAGATAAAATAAGAATTAAAATGACTAATATTTATATTATCTTTACAAAAATAAGGGCTTACTCAACTTGAGGATGCTAGTGTTCAATTAAAGACAATGAATCAGAGAAAATAATTTCTGAAGCAAAGCCACGTAGCAAATATAAATAGTATAGAAAGTCCAAAAGGAGCAAGTAAATTCACGTTAATTTCATCTTTTTCAAACGTAGAACAAGCACCAACAAGTCCAGAGTAATGTTAATACACTACTCTTTGCCGGTAGCAAGAATAGAAATCGAATTATTAAAAGCAGAGAGAACATGGTGATCGTCAGCATCATCCACTTCTCTGGTAAATTGGTAAAGTGCTTTCAATAATTTCATTGGGAAGGAAAAAAAATAAAACCCAGAAATTGTTATTAGTTTCCTGGGGCTCCAATTTTGTTCCCAATATATGAGTGTTTTTTCACCTTGGGAAAGATGGAACCACCCCACATGAAAACACCACCATCATGCACCCACGTTAAGGTTTCATCTGTGTAACCATTAATTCTAACAAGAAAAAAAAATCTAGAAAATTTGGAAAGCAAAAAACTGAATGTAAACACCAAGTTGTAGCATCTCTGAATAGCAACTGTAGAAATTATTAAAGCATGTATTTCCTAGCCAACACACACAACGTGGTGGCATGAATGAATAAATGAATCTGCCAGTATATTTCTGAGATAGAATTACACTTTCGCTAAAAAGCACCTAACGTTCAGTTAGATGATGTTGACAAATACAACTCTAACTAGTTTTAGTGATATTAGGTTAGGTTGTCAGCTTGTTTAACTGGAGGAGCTAGCACGAATAGCGTACTTTGTACACAATATTGCGTTAACAGATGCAAGAATAAGAAGAGACAGACAACTAAATAATGCACTTATAAATCATAAAATAATGTCTAAAACATTTGTTTAACAGATAACTTTTTGGAAAAAAGTACTTTTCTTGAAAGTTAAAAAGAAAAATAAACTATCATATAAATATATTTTCCTAACTTTGTTCGAATGTACTTATATGTAGTGATATAAATAGGGAATTGACAAATTTGCAACAATTTTTGAGATATTTATGTTCAGAACTCTGCAAGCTAGATCTGCACACTATACTAACTTTATATAGTATGATTAGATATTTTTACATCCTTTTATTATCTAGTCAATTTTTATTTTTCTTTATTTATTTTTTCTTATCATATCATATTATCAATTATATTTATATATTTTTTTCTTTTCTCTTTCTCTCACTAGGTACTAGGTGTATACTAATATTTGGTTTTCAAAATATATTTTTTCATATGGTTAATAACTGAGTGATTTATGTTATGAAATTCTTCTGACTAATAAAAACTCAGACCTCACAATTTGGATAGGACCATGTGAATGAGAGATAAAGCATGACTCCTAGGTTATATGGGCTTCAAAATCACAAGAATATCATAGAAGAGAAAAGAATGACGACAGTAGGAATTTCATCACATGACTAAGGGGAAATTAATATTCTGTATTTGAAAGCAGACAAACGCAAATTATTATTTAATTAAATGGAAAATTGTTCGAAGATTGTCTTGGATAAAATGCATAATATAATATAATACAATACTAATAAATTGCCTCGTGCCCTTCTATTGAAAAACAATGTTTTATGCTGCAAAGAAATTCTCAACGCGTTATCATCTAAATTAACTTTATGAGGGCTATATACCTAAAACCAGCTAGTCACCATAAAATCACAGTGCAAGCACGATAATATCCGAACGGATAGATTCTTTTATTAGATCACACTCTTCTGCATACAGACATGGAAGCAATCATTCTACAATATAATATAATCCAATATATATAATATGTGCTGACATCATCATGCTGATGAACCTCTTTTGAGAAACCATTATTTATTTTTAGTTTTTAACAAGTTTATATAAATGAAAATGTAGATCTAGTGCTGAAAACTCGTACATATAGAAACAGTTTTCAAACTTTAATCTTTAATATAAAACCAACAAAAAGACCAAAAATGCAACATGAAGTGTCAAATCCACGAAATGTAAGTCCTATATGATAATGATAACTAGTCAAATCCTAACAGAAACTTCTAATAGATCAACTGGGGATAAATTTAGAAGTATACACAATTATTTGTGCCAGCTGGGCTATCTAACATGTATCTATGCTTTTGCTCTTCATTAGCAGTGGGCAGAGACAAGTGCCTAAGAGTGAATGCATACTGTCCATGTATATATATATATAACCATTTTTCCATCATAGTTATCGCAAGCAGTCAATCCCTAAATTTATAATCTGCATGATTCTTAAAAAATATTTATATCATGAATTTTTTTTATAACATTTTTTTTCTTCGTTACATCACTTATTATATTTTAGGCATCTCTCTCTTCTCTTTCTTTTTATATGATGGTTATAAAAATTCATTTGTATAACAATAATTGCTCAAAATGAAATATTCATACAGATAAAGTACAATGTATGGTTCACAATATTTCTTACAAACTTTGACTTTGGTGTCAGTTGTTATTATCTATATACATTATATAATTGAGTCTATACAATGTATATATCAAAATTTCAAAGATTTTACAACCAAATCGATTTATGGGAAATAACTGGGGTCATTCATGATGAGAGAGCATGCTGCATTGATCATATGAGAAGCTTAAGGAAAGTTCAGAAATCTTAGTTTGCATATTTGTTTTACTTGTTTTAGTTTTTCCTTTTATCAACAACATATATACTCTAGTATATGGTTATGCCATAAGCTGTATTCCTTACACATAAAATGCAGTGTTCCCCTATATACGTATAGTTTTCCTGCATGTGCATTAAATATGAGCACAATGATAAGCAATATTCCCCATTTTAAATTCAACGTCACGATCTGAGCAAGGGTGAGATAATGGAATTTACAGTATCATCACATGGGAAGAGGGAAAAGAGAGAGAGATCTTTCACCTTTTAAACTGGAATATGCTCGTGCATGGTTCCACCCGCCCCATCCAAAATATGAAGGAACTAAACAAGTTTTAATTCTTTGAGGGTTAGACTTCCAATCCAAATAAAGATAAAAAATTTGTTTTCTAGTTAAATTTCAAACCAGCTATAGCAGATAGGTATATAAACAGGAAAAAAAAAACAGTTTCCAGGTTCAAAATCCACCGGAAACAAAGTGTGTGTGTGTATATATATATATAATTCAACACGAAAGAGGGGCTCGAAAAGATTTATAAAGAAATAAATAATAATAATAATAATAATGCAACAACTGATCAAACAAAAGAAGACACACTCTACACCAAACTACAACATTAGAACCAGATGTGTCCTTATATCGTACAAAGCTAAGAAACAAGTAAACTTTAGAGCTAGTTTTTCAACATGGAGAAGAATGATCTATCTTTGAACTAAGCATTAATAATTTGCACAAAAAAAATAAAAATAAACATCCATCCATATATATATATTTTTCTCTCCTGTCTTTTCTTTTTCCTCTCCCACTTCAAAATATGAGTGTCAAATTTACCACAAGGCCTCATTCTCATCAACAACAACAATATCATCATCAAATGCTACTAGAAACACAAAGTTGGTGTGAAAGAGAAGAACTGTGAGAGAGTGAGACACAACCAACACGCAATCCCCGTTTTCTTTGTTTTTTTTTTTCCTTTTTCAAGATCTTGTGTGAGGGAAGAATTGCGTACCACTACCAGCCATGAATGCGTTAGCCGGAGCTGAATACAAAGACGAAGGATCAATAAGTGCAGCTGAAGAAGCAGCAGCAGCAAGGTTCAAGGGCTGAGCTGTTGCAGCAACAGCAGAGGTTTCTCCAGCCATGTAATTATTACTATTATTATTACTGTTGTTGTTGTTACTATTCTCAGGACCATAGTCATAGAGGATTCCTTTGAACACATGTCCTCCAATGCTCACAGCGGTTTGGTATGCGTATCTATCATCAGAGTCCTCCACGCAGCTAACCCTCACGCATCTGAATTCCGCTGGAGAACTAACCACAGAAGGAAAATGCCCTTCTTCCTCTAACCCTTAGAAAAAAACAAAGATGAAGAAAAAAAATAAAGAACTATGAGTTAGTTACATGGTTTAAATATATATATATAAAAAAAAGCTTTTTACTGAAAAAAAATGAAAAACTAGATTCTTGTGATCTGATTATCAACAAAGAAAGAAAGTGGTGGAGATGAATGGCAGTGCGTGGAAGCGAGAGAGAGAATGTGCAAAGAAAGAGGAGGGAAAAATTAAACAATTTCTTGCTGTCAATCCATTCGTCAGGGCTACTAAATAACAGTGTTTTATTGAAAGGGAAAGGGTCAGAGGGAGAGGGAGAGAGAAAAAAAAAATAGAAAAAGAAAGAGAAAGAAAGAAAAGCTGATATATGAAAATGGTGGATTTTGGTTAACACGCAATCGATACGGTTCCATTGTTTGCAGGTATACTTCCAAAACTTTCTCAGCAGTCCCTCGATATCTTTTCAGAGAATTTCCCTGGCTAAAGATTCTCTTCCTTTTCCTTTCTTTTCCTTTCCTTTCCTTTATTTCCCCACTCTCATTCATCACTCAATCACACAGAAACTGCGAGTTCTTCTGTGCATCACTGTGAACAAACAAAGACAAAGACAAAAACAAAAAAGGCACTGGGAGTGTAATGTATGTATGTATGTATTTATGAGTGAGTAGTAGTGTGTGTCATTATGTACCTGACGAGGACAAACGAGAATCCCTCGGCCGCTTGGAGATGTCTCTCTGTTGTTGTTGTTCTTGCTGTTGCTGATGTAACGCCATGAGCTGCTGTTGGCGCTCACGGCGTTTAGAAGCCGGAACCCATGTGCTTTTCACATGGGTTTGGCAGTCATAGCCGCGGCTCTTGCAGCACGTCCTGCACCGCATGTGAGGGCAGTCTTTTTTGGCCTGGTTGCCGCAATCCTGACAGCTTATTCCTCCTCCCTCGGCCCCGGCTGCGCGCATCGCCACGAACGCCGCCGATCTCGACGACGAGTGATCATCGGAGATGCCGCCGCGGCTGGGTCCCACTCCGGAGGAGTAAAGATCTCGCTGCAGGAGTGGACGCGCATGTGGATGATGCATCGCGTGGTGATGGTGCTGGTGCTCCTGATGCTGGTTCCATAGCTCAAACCCTCGGTGATAGGATGAAACGTCGTCGTTTTTGCTGTACCAGAATAGGGTCTCCGCTGGTGGAATCTCGCTGCTTTGGTTGTTGTTTTCTTCTTGGTTATCGCCTCCTCGCCCTCCTCCACCTAATGAGAATAACCCCGCCATTGTTGTGGACCTGACCCGGGTTTCAATTGTAGCCCAAAATCCATATCAGAAAACTCGATCGCTGTGTGTTGTAGGATATTGAGAAGAAGAAAAACAAGAAGAAAGAAGCAAGCATGTAAAAAAAATAACAAAAGAAAGAGAAGAAGAAGAAAGAAAATTAAAAAATAAATAAAGAAGTAATTGTAAGTTGTAACTATTGGTTGAATTAATTCTCTGGGTTTTGAGCTTTGAATGAGGCGTGGGGTTTAGAATTGGGATTTGGGAGTGAGACGAGGACGAGCACAAGAACAACAGCAGCAGCAGCTAGCTAGAGCTTGTAGAATTTATGTTGAGAAAAAATTATGAACACTGTAGTTCTGTTGGATTTTGTGTTGTGTAATGGCAACTAGAGTCATCAATAGGGTTGTCTCCACAAAAAATACAAGCAAAAACCACAAACAGAAATCAAACACAAAATACAAGCTCTCACACACACAAAAAAAAAAAAAAAAAAAAACAAAAACAGATTTTATTTTATTTTATTTAATTAAAGTTGTTTTTTTCTTTTCAAAAAAGAGTGTGTTTTGGGTGTAGTGTTGGTGTTGTTATATCTCGTTATGGTTTAGCCGTTGTGGTTGGGGAAAGGGTAATTGAAGCTTCGTTGGTTAAGGACAGGCGTCGAACAGTGTCGCGCAGCGTTAATCGCGGTTTCAATTCTTTCTTTGGTCACTCTCCTAATTCAGCGTTTGTGAATATACATGCATTATTATATACTACTGGCATGTGTATTTATGCATTAATAATAATAATAATAAAAAAGAGAACATAGCAATAGCATAGCATAGCACAGCACCAACAGTACCACAGTTATTTACAGCTATCGCTGCACTGCAAGCGCCGCCATGCCCCTCTCTTTCTCTCTGCAACCTTCTGATGCTTCCTTCAATTTAATAAATACTAACTCACTCTCTTTCTCTTTCTCTCTCTGATTTTTCTGCAGAGTTTATGAGCTCTTTTTTTAGTTCTGAGCAGTTTCTCCTTTTGTGTCTGAAGCCTGCGTGTTTAACTTGGCATAATGACAAAACCACTACATTACACTGCACAGTAAGCAAGAAGCAAGTAGTACTCTCTCTCTTCAACAATGCAATTGCAACGGAATGAATGTAATGTCATGGCATCTCCACCGGTGCTGCGATCTTCTTCCCATGTTCCTTCAACGGCTGAGATCGATGCCACGTGTCGAAGAAACAGCATTCTGCGTTCCCTCGTCCTTTGCACCGGAAAACCCGCTGCTTTTCGTGACACATTGCCCCTTTTGTGTCCATTAATTCATGGTTTTCGCTTCCATTAAAATAAAAATTCCGCTGTCCCCCTGCTTAATCCTTATCACACAATTTACCTCACTGTTCCTCGCAAATATTTCACATTTCACATTATCTTATTTTTAGTAGTGTTTTTTAAAATTATTTTTAAGATTAATTAGTTCGTTTTGAAGAATTTTAAATCAAAGCAAAAGTGTTATCCACAATAACAGATTAAATTAACTATTAAATGTTTGAAAATCAATTACAAAATATCGTTTGAAATAAAAATAATTTGCATTATATATATATATATATACATATTCGTATATTTGAAAAATAATTAATTAAGAACATTGATTACTTATGGATCATTTAGTTTAAAAAATTGTTTTTGGGATGATTCTAATCCGTGATTATGTCTTGTGTGTCACAATTAACTAATAAAACAGTGGGGGTGATTAGTTATTTTGAGGTAGAGATTTGGACCGGTGAAAAAGAGGCAACCAGATCGAATTTCCATGAAAATAATAATCATGTTGCCTTAAATAAATATGCGTTCATACAGGGGAACACAGCGCCACCAAATTGTCATCGAACCTTTTTCTCTTCTTTTTTTCAAATTCTCATTTTTTTATGCAACCGTTAGTCACAGTAATTTTTGCTTAACCACCGTGTTAATAAGAATAAACTATAATGAGACCTAATACAAAATAGAAATAGTACTATAGAGGATTTTTTTTATATATAGCGTGTTCTTCTAAAGAAATTAAAAGAATAAAATATTTTAAAATAGTTTATTTAATATATTTAATTTACCTTTCATGTAATACTCATTTTATGAAGTAAGGACTTACTACAAAAGCTTTTAATTACTTAATTAAAAGAGTAAGTGTTAAATTATTTTTACATTATTAAATACTTAGATTCTCAATAAAATATTTTTATTATTATTTCTTTAACCACTATGCTAAGTCCACTAGTTAGTATATAACTGTAAAGTATTACAATAATATTGTAAAAGAATATAACACTACTACTCTTATAATAATATTAACATGGATTCTATAACAAACTTTATCTATAATTTTAATACATTTTGGTCTTTTAATTGGTTGCCTCTATATTCATTATATCCATAAATGATCTTTTGCATTACGAGTGCGTTCTTAGAAAATATTTAATCTAAAGGAAAATATTTATTATATTAGTTTTTTTATCAATATATTTATTATACTACATAAATATTTTATTTCTTTCCTTTTAATTAGTAGTAGTTAAAAAATATTTAACATCTAATGACAAATGTTTCTTCACCAATATCTTAATTTAAGCAACCTGTTAATAACACTCGTTTTCTATAACCAAACATGAATAGTGATTACAACATGGACTATTTCAATTATGGTTCATCATGCACTATTTACTCTAGGCAAGGGTAAACATCAGTTAGACAGCCTAAGATGCGCCTTTGACATGGGTTATTTAAGATCAAACTTAACTTACTAGACTAAAAGGTCAGGTTTTTTTAGAGAGCTTATTTAATTAAACATGTTGTCATGTTGAGCTTTAAACTTTTGAAAAAGGTCTAGATGAAATGAGCTATGTATTTATTTAAAATTTTAATAATAATATTTTTTAAACATATATTTAATTTATATATAATTTTACTTTTAACATACTTATATTATAATATTGGCCTTTTTATGGGCTTATTTATTAACCCATTCTGAGTAATGTTGGCTTACTTAGGGATAGGCTAGTTAGTCTATTTATAAATGTTATTATACGGTAGGCATTTAAAAAGATCTTTCATCAAGTCAAGCTTTTAAAAAAGCAATATTAATTTGTCAAAAAAAAAAAAAAGAAGCAATGTTAAACCTTGAAAAATGACACGTATCATGTAAATAAGGTAGATTTACATTTTATATGTAAGGAACTAGACCTATTTAAGGAAATGAATAGCTTGGTCTAAATTTGTTTCCACCCCTGAATTAAAGTTGATTAATTTAAGATTAAAAAAATAATGTTTTGCATGAATAATTTGCAATCAACATGGTTAACATAAAACGTTAGGACTATGATTGTCTAACCCTTTGATTTTGAAGAAAACAAATTAATATATGATAATTAGATTAATTTAAAGAAAAATTAGCTAATACTTAATTTCTCCATTACACTATTTATTATGTTCCTAATTTTTTTACATAGACCAAGAAAAATTAATAAATAAATGAAAGAAAATAACAATCTTACAAAATTGATTTTATCATTATATTGTTTCCTATCATTGGTATTATAAGGGATATTAATAAAAAATTAAAAAAATATTATATTGAAAAACTAAAATAATAATCATTTTGAAAAAAAAATTACAACAATTATTATTTATTATGTAACAGAGGAAATAGTATTTAAGTGTGTCATATTCTTAAGATAAAACAACGCGAAAAGAAAAATGGGATAAATCTTATAAGTGTTGCATTGGTTATCAAGCATTTAAAAAGCATCATCTATATTAAATACATGAGACAACATTTAAAAATTTAGTCATTGCACCAAGCAAATATGACCAACATTTATCAAGAGTTTGTAACGGCAAAGAAAGAAAAGTAAATTTTACTGCTTACACAAACTGCATTCACTTTTCTTTCTCAACTCACATTCAGTTTCCTCTTTTATTCATTGTACAGCCTTAATTGACTAGTTATTCTTTGAGAGATTCATCTATTATAGCTATTATTGTAGCTCACCAAAAAGCCTCCAAAAATAACAATAATGTTTATTGTTTTCTAGTTTTTATTTATAAGTATCGGAAGATCAATGTGTATAATCTGAAGAGTATGTTAAAAAAATACTTAAATTTTTTAGTTTGGAAAGTCTTATGCAATTATACTTGAGTTTGCAAGGTTCTATGTCATGTATTTGAACCGACTTTTTTTTATCAACTTGAATCGACTGTTAACAAAATCTTTGATACTTATGAAGGACTAACCGCAATCCTAATTGAATAGATGTAATTAAATTATTAAAAATATTCTCTACTAATATTTTTTTTCCCCCTCTATCTCTTCCACTAATTGAGGGAGGGCTTGAATTGTGATTCTATATATTAAGCTTGAATTAAATGTGTTCATAAGTTTTCATTTAAACCATAATATAATAGTAATAGACGATAAATGATTTAAACTAGTTAAGTTTTTTAACTAGATGTAACTTTCAATTAATGCATGGTTTGAAACACAATTCAATTCTCTTTCATATGCGTTTTAATTTCTCATTTGCTTTCCATGTAAGATTTAGCCTTTTAGATTAGCGCACATAATATTTTTTCTATCTTCGTTAAAACAGAAAAAAAAAATTATAACAAATGTTTGATCAGCCGAGTTCAACACAGCAAAGGAGGGAACTTGGTTGGGTTGGTGAATTCCAGCAACTTTCAGGCGATTTAGATAGCTAAGGCAACACTTGTTGGGTGCCGGGGGAATAGCTAGGGGTAGGCATTGCATCCTCTATGCAAGTTTTCATAGTGGTTTATCCGAAAGAACAAGAGAAATCAATTACTTAAATATATCTCAATCTCAATATTTTGAGATGATATTAGTCTTATTTTAACTTTTCACTTAAAATATGGATAAATCACCTAAAAAAGTTGAGAGGATGAATTTGGTTTGTGACTGTTGGGATGATGAGGCGAGTAGTGGGTAGACTTAGGGTTAAATAAAAAAGGACCATTGCATGGCAAAGGTTGATTTTGTGGTATTTGTGAAGTTGATGGTGGAGGAGACAAATTGAGGGGCTGGCGTTTTGGTTAGTGTCAACTCAAAGAAACCAATGGCTATCGCAATACGATTAAAATTTGGTGGGTTAGGTGACTGAGTTGCAGATACTATGTTGAAGGTTTCATGCTGGATTTCGTGGTGATGTTCGTTTCTGGAGAAGATATTGATAAATGATAAGGATGTACAAGAAGATGCATTAAACTACAATTTTGAAGCTTTTAAACCCTCAGCTGCAAACATAGTACTACGTAGATTTAAAGTGATCGAGTTTTGATTTTTTTTATAAGGTTCAATCTAAATTTTTAATTTGAATCTTATGATAAGAATCGGAGAAAGTATTATATACTAATTATTAGTTAAATTTTTATTAAAATTACAAAATCAAATAATAGATTCTTAATTAAAATTTAGACCATCAAAATTTATATTTTCTAATAAAGAGTGTAAAACAAAATTATCATTACTAGTATCAATTTTTTGCACCCAATGCAATGGTTGGACTAGCTAGTGGTCTGTCTAAAATGCATCAATAGAATTCAACGGTCTTACTTTTGAAATTAGCATATCACTTGTGTGTTATCTTTATTTATATAAAAATT
This sequence comes from Glycine max, assembly GCF_000004515.6. NCBI lineage: Eukaryota > Viridiplantae > Streptophyta > Magnoliopsida > Fabales > Fabaceae > Glycine > Glycine max. The sequence goes on from NC_038252.2 coordinate 29,013,174, forward strand.
GTCCGAAAATTTCGACAAATATAATTGTACTAATTTTTTCATTTTCTCTTTCTCTTTAAATTTTATAACTTCTTACGGAAAAAATTAAGTTACTAACCATGCAAAACACGGGTCTGTATTCTAGGGTAGTTAAAGAACGTTATTGTATTTTTTTTATAAACATTCATTACATATACATATAATTTTTATTATTATTTTAATTAATTGAATTATTTTTTCGAAAGTATTGTTAAAAAGATTAGAAAGAAAACTGTTATATACTGCATTTTGGTTCGTCATCTTATTCACTATTGCAACTCTTTTGCTTCCCCTTCATTTCGTATTCTTTTTCAATTTTCTTCATTTTTCATTCTTTTGTTTGAATCTTTATTTTTATTTTTATTTTTTAACTTATGAAAATTTTATACTTGTGTTTTTTTTATATAAATTGTCTATTTTATTTTCAAAAGTGTATTGTTTTGTCGGACGATCTTCCTTTCCTCTCAAATATTCTTATCCAATTTCTTTTATTTTTTTTATCACCTTGTTCTGCTTTTATTAATGAGTTTTTTTCATTCTCTTTTCTTTCTCGCGATCATACTCTATTATTTTGCTATTCCTCTTTAACCAATCTTCATTGATGACTACGACAAACATATATTGGTTAGCAAGAGTTTGAGATAGTGGGTGCATGGCTTGTTTAAGGTCTATTTGTTTGCAAGTGATGAGAGGGAAGCTTATTAACAGTGTGTTTGTTTTAGAGGATAAAAAAAATATTTTTAAATTAAAGTATAGTGTAAAAGGTGTGGCTTCACATGAAAAGTATAATTATTTTCTCATATTCCTTTCCTCCACCCTAAACCAAACATTAACATAAGGAAAAATAAAAGGAGAGAGAATAGTGATGGAAATTTGAGGGGGGTCATCATGCCCACCAATGATAGACAAAAGGAGAAAAAATAAAAAATAAAAAGAAAAAGTATAAAAGGAGGGTTGTGTTAAAGTTAACTAATGGCTTCAAATCAACTAATTATTTTTGTGATTTTTGAAAGAAGCATTATAGTTAGTCTACTAAACTCACCACACACATATTGGTAGGTTAGATAGATTGGCTCATCTTATTAATTTAAAATATAAAAATATCAAATGCAAAAAATATAAAGAAATGGAAAAACTTAAATATACAATTATCAACAATATACTAATTCATAATAACAAACTAAAAAATTAAGCAAATAAAAAACAAATCAAGTACATTAATAACCAAAATAAATAAATAGATATAAAAAAAAGGGGTTAGCATGAGTTGGTTAAGGTCAACTTGAATTGGTTAACTTCACCCACGAGTTAAGTAAACTGGGTCATATATCATTCTGTAAAAAAAGTAAGTCAACATTTTTATAACCATTTATTTAACCTTTGGATCGTATTGAGTTGAATTGACACATACTTTAAAGATCATTTTGACACCTCTATTTGTGATTCATGTTTACAGAGTTGTAATAGGTTAGGCGGCTTATTTCTCAATTATGTTAACTTATTTTCATATTATGAAAAATATGGTTGATAGCTCTCACCTTTGGGAGAGAGGTGACTGGATGCTAGTCTAGAATCCAAAAATTTCGCAAAAAATGAAGGTTTTCTTATGGCATGTCGCCGCATATGCATTCCAGCAAGGGAGAAACTCATCTCAAAAGGAGTTCAATGTTATCTTTGTTGTCCTTAGGATCCATTATCACAATCAATAATAAACCACAAATCGATTATTCAGGAAGTGTGATTTATAATCATAAATAATCACAAACAAAGTAAACCTGAGATGTGTAAAATTACATTGTCCTTAAGGACTTATCCGCATAATATGCGCAAGTCCCCTAGCATATAATAAGTTCCTTCCAAGATTAATTTGGGGCAACAAAACTAACAAACTCTTTTTGTGAGAAAATCCAGGAACTCACAGAGAAGGAAGAAAGGATCTCCTCTACATTCTCTAAACTTTCTTCAATATAAATATTTATAGTAATTAATTTAAAATGATGACTAATTAATATAATTAAAATAGATTATAATTACAATTTAAACATGACATTAATTCACATTAAAATATGTAATTAAAAAGATTAAACGGAATATTTACCTTTTGAAATATCTTAATGAAAATATACAACACTCTTACATGCTCATTCTGTTCAACTTTCATAGAGAATGATTGGCACATATTTATTTAGTGTTCACATGCAAAAAAGGTTTCATCAAAGGTGTTATTGCAGCAAAAAGTGGATGAAATAGCTGGCTTGGTTGAAGACACAAGATCCTTTGTCTTCTCAACTCTTCAACATCTCTCTCAACAACAACTCAACATCTTTGTTGTTTCCTTATGGACTATTTGGAACTGTTGTAATGATAAAGTATGAGATGATATAGAAAAGCCTTTGAATGTGTCTCTCTAGTAATCAATACATAGGGCCTTCACGCAAAAGGAACACCCCAGCAAGTTCGAGCATCCTCAAGTCGAACATCTTGGACTCCCACACCCCACCCCACCTGGCGTACTCAAATGCAACACAAATGTTGTTCTTTTTTATCAAGAAAGAAAGTATGGTTTATCAATGATAGGTTCATTGATTTTACCCTGAATTCGAGAACAAGGCAACCTCCAAAAAAAGAAAACAACAAGGCTTTTGAATTCTTTTGTTCTTATTCATGTTAGAAAAGGTCTATATATATCATCTAGGCTCACAACACAGTATGTTGGATGCCTGTAAAAGGGGGGGAAACATAACAACAAAAGGGAAACAAAATAACAAAATTTGTCCTTACATGATATATAAAAGAAATGTAAAATACTATATTGTAATGAGAAAACTAATCTCTATAATGAATTGGTTTGCATACTATCCTTTTGGGTTGGGCCTCATTATGCAGAGGCAATTTTGTAGTTGCTTCAAGACTTACAGGAGTTGTGCTATCAATATCCCCCTTTGAAAAATCCATATTTTCCTCAAGGTGGTAAGAAATAGCTAGATCATCCTATTTCTCACAACTTGAATCTTTGGGAAAAAGCTTTAACTATTGAGCTAGCACAAGGCGTTGAGGAAGGTTGGATGAAGTACCCTATTTGGATTGAAGGATAGTTAAAGGTTGGATGATAGGATGATGATCAGGGGCCATAGGAGGAAGAACATCTATCTAAGAAGGAAGAGGTCCCTTGTGTGGCTTCAGAAGGGAGCAATGGAAAGCGATGTGGATTTTGGAAGTAAAAGGTAAGTCCAAACAATAGGCAAAATGACCAAGCTTTTCCAAAATCCTATAAAGGCCATAAAATCTCTTGGTCAACTTGTTGTAAGGGGCACCAGAGATCGACAATTGGTGGTAGGGTCATAGACGCACATAAACCTATTCATCAACCTCAAAGTGAACATCGCGACATCTGCAATTAGCATGGACCTTCATCTAAAGTTGGGCCTTGGTTAGTTTCCACTGTAGGACAGAAAGCATTTCTTTTCGTTCAAAGAGAAGTTGGTCAACTGCCTCAATAAGAGAAGATCCTAGTAAATATTGGGGAATAAAGGGAGGTGCCTTGCCATAGAAAACATGGAAAGGAGAAAGGCCCATAGCAGAATGAGTGGCAGTGTTGTAAGACCACTCAGCCAAAGACAAGAAATGAAACCAACATGAGGGTTGTTCATGGAAAAAAAAGCAAAGATACTGCTTGAGAATGTGATTTAAAACTTCGATTTGACCATCCATTTTGGGATGGTACGAAGTGCTCATGCGCAAGAAAGTACCACTAAGCTTAAAAAGTTATCTCTAAAACTTGCTTATAAAATTTGGGTCGCGATCAAAGACGGTGCTATGGGGAAAGCCATGAAGTGTGCACACGATATCCAAAAACAACTGAGCCACCTTAAAGGCTGTAAAATGGGTAAGCAATGCTGCAAAATGTGAAGCTTTGGAGAAGTGATCCACAACCACTAAAATCAAGTGAGATATCTTCCAAATTGCAATAGGGAGGGAAAAAGGTTGAAGGAGACCAGCTGGACATTTGGTCTTATATTTAATGTGTTGGCAAGTATGACATTGTTCCACAAACTATTTGGCATCATGTCGCATACCAGACTAAAAAAATTTATTGAAGACAACAAAGAGTTTTAAAACAACCCATGTGACCACCAATTGGGGAATGGTGGAATTATTGCAATATTGTATTCTTCGAAGGAAAATCAGAGAAAAGGCAAATACGGTGCCGGAAAAGAAGAAGCCCATTGTGGATCTTATAATCAACAAAGTTAGATGGAGAGGAAGTCACCTTTTGAAGTAAAGAAGTGAACTCGACGTTGGAAGTCAAGTGCTAGCGGAGTTCATAAAAAAAACAAAATGGGATATAGACAATACCAAAAATTGAGAGGAAAGAGTCTCAAGGGGTCGTGATAAGGCATTTGTGACGACGTTATGACGACCCACACGATATTGGATAGAATAATCATATCCTAACTGTTTGGAAAGGTAAATTTGTTGTTCATGGGTTTGCATACTTTGAGACATCAAGTCCTTAAGACTTTTTTGATCTATGATTACAATGAATGGGTGATCAAACAAGTATTGTCTCCATTCCTTGACGACAGAAGTAATAACATGAAGTTCTTTGATGTATGTAGATGTACGTAGCGGGACAAAAGTGTTTGCTAAAATAAGCAATTGGGTGGTTGTTCTACGTCAGAACGACACCCATAGCCGTACCCAAAGCATCAATATCTAAGACAAAAGGAATAGTGAAATTAGGAAAAATCAGAACATGGGTTGTAGTCATAGCCTTTTTGATACCATCAAAAACATGTTGTGCATCAGAGGACCAACAAAAATTGTTCTTCCGCAAAAGGGCATTCAGAGGTGTAGCAATAGAGGCTTACCCCTAAATGAAGTGACGATAAAAGCTGATTAACCCCCAAGAATCCATGCAGAGCTCAAACAGAGGAAGGTGTGGGTCAACCAAGCATTGCTTGTATCTTAAAAGGTTCTAGTGAGACACCTTGTGACGAAACAATATGGCCCAAAAATTCCAATTAGCATTGGCCAAATAAACATTTCAAAGCTTTTAGAAAAAGATGTTCATCCGGATAACAGTAGCTCCAAATGAAAACAGATGGTCTACAAAGGTATGACTATAGACCAATATATTGTCAAAAAACACTACAACAAATTGACGATGATAAGGAGCAAAAATACTTTTCATAGTGGGTTGAAATGTAAAAGGTGCATTGCTCAGACCAAAGGACATCGCCTTGAGGAAACTGATTGCACACATTAATGGAATTAAGGGCGCGAAAATCCATAAAAGAACACTATGAATTGTCTTTTTTCTTCACCAGGAGAAGTGGGGACGAAAAAGGGCTCTTACTAGGTTGAATGAAACCTATATGAAGTAATTCATCAATTTGTGTTTTGATTTCACATTTTTGAAAATATGGATATCGATAAGGGCAAACATTGGTGGGTGTGGAATTGGGAAGAAGGTGGATCTAGTGATTTGTGGGTCTATCAAGGGGAAGGGTGTTAGGAGTAGTAAAAAGATGGGAAAATCATTTTAAGAAGCCAACGAGGTAAGGGTCGTGGTGGTTTGGAGGTTCAGAGGGAGGTGGAAGAAAGGAAAGAGCAAGGATTTGAATGTTGTAAAATTCAAAGGCCACGTTTATTTGAATAATATACTTGAGTTGGGAGCAGAAACAAATAAGGGGGTAAAGTGATATTGGGCCATGAAAATGACAGGAGACCCATTTAGCGTGAATTGCATCATAAGGGTATTGTAATCAGTAAGGACAAGACCAATCCTTTTAACCATTGCACCACCAAAACCACTTTAGTTCCGCTAATAGGGAGGACATGAAGGTCAACCTGAAAAGTATGGCCTTGAATAGACAATGGAACAACAGTGCAAATGTGGTGGCAATCTAATATAGATCCATTGCCCATCATGACATGTAACACCAGAGTGGATTTTGTTTTAAGGCCCAAAAACTTAGCCACTCATTCCTGGACGAAATTGTGAGTGCTCCCTCCATCTTCGAGCACAGATACCTGATGTTGAGCCAAAGACCCCACTAAATGCAAGGCTTGTGGGTTTGAATGACCTAAAAGAGCATTGTAGTTGTCTGGGCTGCAGAAGAGTTAGGTAAGGTTTCACCCAAAAGGGGCAGGTCATCCACCGAATCTGAAACATTGGTCGAGGAGAAATCCCCATGATTGTCATCTACAATAAGGGGAAAGAAATGTGCCTTCCGCCTTGCAACAACAGCTCAAATTGAACTTGGTGTCATAGTAATAACACAAGCCCTTATTGTGGGGATCAACAATTTCGGCCACACTAAGGTTTTTGTAATGGGTGTTGGGGAGAAGGTTAAGGGACGAAAATGGATTGGGTTGAGGAGAAGGAGCCAAGGAATTTTGTGGGAAGGGTGTTTAGGTAATAGGATACAAAGAAAGGAAAATAGGTGAGGTAGTGCAGGTCTTACAGTGAAAACTTTTGCGATGATCCTCAATTTTGTTCTCTTAGAGTTTCGCGAGAGCCATGGCCTGGATAAGGGTGATGGGTTGGTGTGCTTAGACTTCACGACGAATCTCAGGGGTAAGGCCAGAGATAAAACAACTTAAGAGTAATTGGTGAGGTAACCCAACAATTTTGTTTGCCAAGCGTTCAAAATTTGTGAGATAATTGTTGATGGAACCCTGTTGAGATAGTTTGAACAAGGCTCATCACCGGTCATCATAGTAGGATGGAGGAAATCTCATTTCGCGAGCTTGAAGTAAGCTCTATCAAGATTGGATGAGGCCATTGTGGTACATCCATTGATACTAACTCAAGGTCGACCACTCCATGTAGAATGAAGCTATAGACAAGCGTTCGAACTGAGGAGTACCATGGTAATCAAAGAATTGGGATATTTTAAAAATTCACCTCATAGCATCAATGCCATTGAAACGGGGGACATCTAATTTCATGTAAGGTTTGTGTTGGTTTGAATTAGAGGTGGATGATGTGGTGACAATGAGGGAGGAGAGTTGGCTGAGAATAAAGTCGAACTTGGTTGAGAGCTTAGATTGATTAAAGGAGAGAAATTTGACAATTTCTTCCAAGTGGTCCATGGATTTTGAACGCGTGTTGTGGTCAGTCATGGGGACTGAAAAAAGGAATCAACGAGAACACCAAATTGATAGGTTCATTAATTTTACCCTAAATCCGAAGACAAGACAACCTAAAAAATAACAAGGCTCTAAATTCTTCTATTCTTATTCATGCCAGAAAAGGTCTATCAGATAGGCTCACAACACAATCTGTTGGATGCCTGCAAAAAGAGGGACTAACATAACAACAAAAGGGAAACAAAATAATAGAATTTGTGCTTACATCTTATATAAAAGAAATGTAAAATACCACATTGTAATGAGCAAACTAATCCCTATAACGAATTGGTTTGCCAACTATCCTTTTGAGTAAGGCCTCATTATGCAAAGGCAATTCTGTAGTTGCTTTAAGACTTACAAAAGTTGTGCTATCAATCAGCCTACATCAAAGACAATACAGGAAATCAATCTACTTTCAACATCGTCCTCTTGGTTCACTTCCATCACCTTTGGAAGTGGAAGCTAGATCTATCTATGTCGCAATCCAATGGATGGCTACTGGTATTTACTCAAATATCATCATCGAGATTAATTGCAATCAACTGGTAGACATTATTAACAATAGGAATTATCAAAATAACGAGGCAAGAGATGTTATTCCACAGTGTGTGGACAAATTATCCTTATTTCAAAACTGGTATGTTCAATTTGTGAGACTGAAAGCCAACTTAGTTGTTCATACATTAGTTAGAGCATCTAGATTTTTTGCTTGTCAGCAAATTTTTTATTATATCCCTTCATGTATGGAAGCTGTTTATTTTGGTGATTTAATTTAAGTATCTTTCTTAAAAAGAAAATTAGGCAGCAGTTAAAAATATTAAAAATTATTATTAATTTTTATGACATGTACCTATATTTGTTTTTTTAGTGAATTATGACATGTGCCTATAAAGTATAGTTACCACTAACTATTTGTCAGTAAAAGATAATTTGGAGTATGATGTTAGCAACTTATGTTTTTTTTTTTTTTTGAGTGTGACGGATGTATTTATGACATCCTTAGCGTTTTTGAGGGATAAACGGTTGAAAAGTTGAAATATAGCAATGACATTGCCAACGATTAGTAGGCAACTCGAAGGTCAAACTATTTGGCATGCGAGAAATATAGCAATACTTAAATTAATGATAAGCAAATTTGTCAATAATGTACTAATTTTGTGAGGCAATTCATTGGTTACTTTTATGCCGGCTTAGTTATTAATATTTGGCTTTAAAAATAGTTTAATGGTTATGAATTGATATTATATAAAATATATTGTTATTTTATTTAAAATTATTATTAGTATAAATTTTAAATTAATTATTCTAAAAGTTAATAAATTTATCATACATAATTATTTTTATTGAATAATAATATAGAATTATTTTAGATTGTAAATTTACTGTCTATTTTTCATTAAAAATGTCAAAACAATATTGTAATTACATACAGGGATGTGTGGCTACTTTTTTTCTAGCTGTAAGTTCTTCATCAAGCTTTTCTTGGAATAGTGTTCAATCTTCTAGTCCTCTTAATATAAATTGGTATTATTTAGTGTGACACAACAAGCCTATTCTTTGACATTTTTATTGCCATTCAGAAAATATTTTTCACTCAAGAACACAACTTATTTATGAGAAATATACCATGAGTGCACTGTACACAAGACTTGAGAAGAAACCATGAGTGCACTGTACACAAGACTTGAGAAGAAACCACTTCAATGGATGATTATTAAGAGTATCTTCAATGGCGTTTTTAAATAAATAAAAAATGTTTTTTATAAAAAAAAATTCATTGAAACAAATTTATGTAATACGAAGAATTTCTTAAAAATAAGATTTGTATCTCGTGTAATAAATTATTTTTTAATAATAAAAAATAATATTTATCTAACATATAACATCATAATGAAAATTAAAAAAATATAAAATGTGAGTTTTTTTAAAAAAAATTAGAAATTTTTTATTATTGAAGTAAAATTACATATAAATTTGTTACAATTACATAACGCTATGAAATAAAAAAAAATATAATAGGGATCATAAAAAATAACTTAAAAACAACTTTAAAAATATTATGTATTGAATCTTTCTCATAAGGATTGAAGAGTTAATCAACTTTAAAAATAAATATAAATTTTTAATAGTTACTAGTAGTATTTCATTAATTTTATTTTATACACCTTCAGAAAATTAGGAAATATTTGTGCAGATTAACTCACCAAGTATGATTCTACCGCACGAAGACACATTCCTATATTGGTTTCATTGCTCTTATCCATTAGCTCTATAGCTGATAAAATAGGAGTTATTCATGTTAGAACTTAGTTTTTTTTCGTTTTTTTAATTCTTTCTCATGTATATCAAAAGAAGATAAGATAATGATAAGTTTTGCAAGATAAAAAATACTAGTAAATAATATTAATGTAGTTGCAGAGAAAGGAGGCGCCAATCTGCAACACCGGCGCATGAGGCCTATCACAGTAATTCCGACCCGCACGGCTCATAGTAGCCTACAGCAGTGCCTATGTCTTGCAGAATGCAGAGTGCACCTAGCAACCTACCACTCCAACATTTGTCACCTTTACCCATTCTTGTTTACTGTCATCTCGTAATCATTATTATTATTGTTATTATAGTATAATAATTGTCATCAATTCACTTTGATCATTGCATACTAATTTTGATGATCACGCTATCGAAGAAGGAGCATTTGTCTTACGTTGAAGATCTGTTTGGTATAGAAAAATAGGGAGGCCAGGAGAGCCAGATAAATATTACTATGTCTGTCTTTTTTCATAAGGTTTAATTAATTTATTTATTATAAGATTAAAATGTGGTTAATTTACGAGAGTAAATTTGTCTGGAATTAATGGGTATTTTTTTAAAAATTATTCTTATGAACAAAATTAATAAATATTAATGAGTTATTAATTTTTCTCGTTATTATGTTATTTTAGATCTGACTTTAATAAATGATAATTTTTGTTAAAAATAATTAATACAATAATATTTTAGAATGAATCTTATAATTTAAAAAGCATCAAATCATACTTTTAATTTAGACTCAAAAGTAATATTTATTTTGTTGGCAAATAATGTTAAACAATGGCTTAAGGGCACTCATTAAGAAAGTAAAATAGAAAAGTTTTTTATTCAAACGGATAAAAATGTGTTTCTTTATAACTTCTAAATGTTTTTCTGTATAATTTTTAATATAAAAAAATTAATTTTAATTCTTTAACCAATGTCTTTAGAATAC
>NC_038252.2:29642465-29700108 GCF_000004515.6 Glycine max
GGTATATGATAGAGGAGTGATAAGGTGTTGTCTTGGGATTATAAAAGTGCGTTGAAGTATGTGTAAGTACCAAATTGAATATGTGTTAAAGTGTTAGATCACATATATATTGAGATGTGCGCATTGAGTTGTGAACAATGAATTGTATAGTCAACACATGCAATGCACCACTTTCATATACCTATAAGAACAAGTCTTTCTCACCCTTTAACATTTCTATTAAATTATTTTCCAAAGCTATTATCATGAGAAATAGTTACTATCTTCATCACTATTTTTGGCCTAGATCGAGAATATCACAAATGGTTTTATTTTAAAATTTCACTACTCTGAAGGAAAATTGTATTGTCTTGTCCCCGCTAAAAATTAAGACAAAATGAGGAATAGTGATGGTGCATTCGCAATGTTGACTTGGCTATCTCATGCTCTAAGCATGACAAATAAATTATGTCATTCATTTTGGTTTACCATAACAGTGTTTAACGGACATGTTCTAAGCATGTCCCGCTAAATAAATTATGACAAATATATAAATTGTTCATTAATTTTGGTTTACCAAAACAGTATTAAATTATATTTTGTAAATAAATTTCATATTAAATTATTTTTATAAACAAAATTCTTATTAAATTGAATTATTTTCATAAATAATCATCCATTTTTAATTAACAATCAATTACATCTTAGACTGATATTAATCAATAACTTAATTGACATGTAAGAATTTTATACCAACCATTACCATGATTACCAAAATTCGAACATTTATCAATCTCAGGTAAACCTGTATGATGTTCAAATTAAATATTGATTGACATTGAATAGAAGTGATACACGATTGGCTCAAATTAATATTGATTTAGGTTTAAGACACTTGTACATCTTGTGATTGAATTTGAACATTAGTAATTAATAAATTGGATTGACGTCAATAATTCAATTTTTTTATTAAAATAAATTAACATTTAAATATTTTATTTCATTCTGATAATTTATATTGTAAATTAAACTAAATTATTTGCTTAAATGTTTTCCATATTAATTACTTTCATAAATAAGTACATCAGCTGTAGCAAGTTGTGAGTAAGGTATAAACGTTCTTACTTTTTATTTATTTATTGAAATTGAAGACAAAGGTTTTTTTTAATAATTTATATCTAATTGAGTTAGATTTTCTTCACATAGGTAACTTTCATTTATAACTAATAAAAAATTGTAAACAAAAAAACAACATAAATACAATTATGTTGTGCTCTTTATTGAGATACACAACAAATTTGTATTTCTTTTTTAAACCAAAAAAAATTACACAAGATGTATCCCAATAGAATCATGATTTTATTGTATAATTTTTTCATAAACCATCATGCATAATAGAATTACAATTTCATTATACAAGGCGAAAAAAACGCTAGAAAAGTAGCACCACGCTCCAGCCTCGGTTGACGCCTCTGAGTAGCAACTAATCTTTAGAAATGAAAGAATGATCAAAAGTGCAATCAATAAATTTTCGCCTTACTAGACTAAGTTGAAATCTAGAAGCATTCAGCCAATTCCATGCTGATTCATGGTGTTTTATATCCTTAAAATATATTATGATTCAAGATTCAGAACAGGAATTTCAAAAAGTGTGTTGGTCATATAAATGCAAGCCCCTATATGCTTTTTTGTATGTATTTACTTTTAAATTTTTGCTATAATTAGGATGAATATTTCTTACATATAAATATTTAGGGAATAATAATATTACAGAACGTGGAAAATGATAAAAATAACGAGGTATCCGCAGAATCCCATATTGCTAGCTAAGGGAACTGCTCTCTTGCAAAGGGGAATGTTCAAAAACAGAACAGTGGGTGCTATCGCTCTTCTGAGTTGAATTTGTTCCAAGCTTCCTGGATATTGAAAGGGGGAAAAAAGAAAAACAAAGAAAGCCAAAATAAGGGGTCGTTCATAATAAAGTCTATGGTCTAAGATGCTCCATGCAACTTGAACGTTTTATCATCAGAATGAGGGGATATTGGATAGATCATCTTGCCAAGTAAGAAACAAAGAACAAAATAGTTTACATTTATTGACATTCAAGCTTGGGGTAGGAGGTTTGGTAAAAGGTGCCAGATACCAACCTCGCCAAGCACATGAGCATTTATCGGCATGTTTGAGTATTTGCATACTTTCATATGCTAATGAGTAAGTGATGATGTGCATGTGCACTTGATAGATTTTAAGTTATGCAACAGCATTATGGTTTGCTCTGGCAAATATCCCTATGCAGACGGTTCAAATAAATAAATTAACTGAAAGATGCCATGCAAGACATACCTTTAGGAGATCAAAGACTTTCTCACATATGTATTTGTGTTGAATACTTGCTCCACGTTGCTGCAACTTGTCAGGATGGACACAAAGGGTGGCCTTCCTGTAAGTTTTCTTTACAGCGGCAGAAGTAATGACGTCCGTGAGTGGGATTGGCTGCCAGCCACTATCAGGCCCAAGAATCTGACAAGATGAAAAAATTAGATAAGGAACAACATGGAGAGTCTAGTTAATCAGGATAAGGAAATATTCCAAATAGGGGGGGGGGGGGAGAAAGAGATGGTAAAAGGAAGTTAAGAACATCAGAAATCAGGACTAAGTAACCAATTTAGTGTCATCTGTTTGAGACTTGTTTAGTGGACCTTCAAATGTCACCCCTTACAGTGTTGAGTGAAAAGAAGTTGGGGTAAGAGAAGAAAGGAGGGGCATATGAGTTATTTGACTTATTTTAGAAGGCAAAAACCTACATATAGCAAGGTTGAAAGTAATGCACGCAAATTTCCTTCTTTTCCACTTGACCACCTCCTGACTTCAGTATCCAGGGTTTCTGCTAATCTCTGCAGAGTATCACACTGGAGTAAGCAACAAAATGTGTAAACAACAATTGAGAAGCTAAAAAGAACAACTGTTTGGATATAAGCTCACATTTCTCTCAGCTTGCTCCTTCTGGGCTACAAGGTCACGCATGTTCTTTTCTTCCAAAGCTTTTGCCTTACATTCCCAAAAAACTCATGGTCAATCTCATTTATTCTGTAAGTACAATTTATGTATGATTAACATAACAAGGTTGAAGAACTTACTGCACGCTCAGCTGTTCGGCAATACCTCTCCAGTCTAGCTCTACACCTCTGAGCTGATTCACCTTCTCGTTCTAATCTTTCAGTAAAAGAGGAAGCTTCAAGTAAAGGACAATACTGGTTAGGATTATATCAAGTGGAAGCAGTAAAATGTTGATTGAATTTTTATACAAAAGTACTGCAGGGGTTTCACATATCACATACCACCATAAACTGAGGAATATGGATATTTGGAATGCGTGAAGGAGCTAGAGTTCTAACAATGTGGATCCAGTATATCCTGCCATGTAATTGTTGCAAACTCAGTAAGAAATTATGCAATTTATCACTTGCAGATTTAAGTGGATCTGTGGATACTTACTGAGGATGAAGAGCCCTGTCTCCTACCATATCTGAAAGAAACACTAAATTTGTCAGTGACAGATCTTACTAATCGATCTCTGGACTCAAATGCAGCTCTATCAACCTTAACTTTGTCCATTGCACACTCTCGAGCCTCTGTAGTTGCTCTTTCTACAGCAGTTTGCTCTGCTTTCAATCTGGCTTCTGCAGCTGCCTTATCAGCATATGTTTTGTCCCTGGCCTTAGTGCATGCCTTTTCAAGTCTTTCTCTGGCCTCAGCCAGCGCTCTTTGTCGAGCTTCTGTAGGTTCTCTCTCAAATGCAGCCCTTTCTGCTCTCTCACGAGCATCAACATATGTTCTATCACGAGCCTCCAAAGTTGCTTTATCAACCGCCATCCTATCTTTTTCTTTTTCCTTTTCCCTCTCAGCCTCTAGCATTGCACTATCAACAGCCATTTTGTCTTTCTGTCTTTCCCTTTCTCTCTCCATCTCCTCTTCCATCTTTTTCCAACTCTCTTTCTCTTCTGATCCTCTCAACATCTTTCTCTACTGAGGCAGAAGTTTCATTAAGATTTTTCTCTTTGCTTTTGGTGGAATGTGATACATGAGCCCTTTGAGAAGGTTTCTGGATATTCCCCACTTCTTGCACTGCAGCAGGTTCATCTGCTATTGTGTTCCTTCTGTAATCACCTTGGCTTGATGACATTTGGTCCCTGCTTTCTTCGGGGTTTATTGCAACATTCAGATGTTGTTTAGTATTTCCTCTCTCACCAATTTTCCTCTCTCCACTTTGAGCATCAAATTTCATTTGAGGGGCAGTCTTAGTTTTCTCAGTGCATGTCTGTTCACAACTAAAACTATGCTCATCACCATTGAAATTTGTTGCAGTGCAAGCCACCTTTCCTGAATGCTCTGCTTCTCCTTGGGACATTTCAGAAGCTCCTTTTCCCCTGTTATCCTTTAGATTTTCCACAACACCTTTTCCAATTTCTTTTCACCAACTTTGCAGTCAGTTTCTGTCTTTCCAATTTCTTGGTCAGCAATAAGGCTTTGAGCATTTTGGGTTGCAACAAGTTGCCCCTAAAGATCTGCACCTTTATCAAGCCACCTTGTGCAAGGTGTAATGCTATGACCAGAAACACTTATCCATTTTGCAATGACTATCGAATACTATAAACTACAATAAACTCAATATATGAACATGCTTCTGTGTGTCTTCAACTAATAATAGTAATAGTTAAGAGTTAAAATAAAATAATAGCATACTTATATGCAAAGAACCAATTCAAGCCATATATTCCTTTTTTCACTATTCAATAATAATGAAATATATGATCATGTAACCATTCAATAATAATGAATCCTCTTTCATCCAGTTATTGATTGTCGGAGCAGCAAGAAATTACAAGTGCTAGTGCCCAGTTCCACATGTGTGACAAAAAACCCATATGTTGTTGCTGCTCTACAAAATGTGTCTCAACAACTTCACTGCCTACTAATCTTTGCTTTTTCCCAACCGCAACCTCTGAACTACAAAATTTTCTTTTTCTAAAAGGATCAGTGAATCAAATATCCTCCATGCTACTTTGCTCTTTCAATACATGGATCCGACGAATCTTTACATACAATCTCTGTACGGTTCCATTCACTCTTTGATAGTTCTTCATCTAAATTATCTTCAATTTGAAGACGAAAAATAGTTGTAGAATGTGTTGCAAAGAAATAGCCACCATGGACACGTTGATGTTTGTTGACCATTTGACAAGTGTATCAAATGTCCAAGTAGTAAAACTCGAAAGTCTGAGTGTCGAATTTCACAGAAATTTTGTGTGTTATACTCGTATTGAATACTTTTCAATTTATAAGAGAAAAATTAATTAAAGAAAGGGGTAGAAGAAAGAATGGAAAACAAGGATTTATAAGTAACAGAGATCAAAGAAATTAAAAACAAAAGAATTAAATACGAAATTCAATGAAATGCGAATATTAGGACCTAGCATGTCTCATCTGTCTAGGATATATGATTTCATGATTTTTCTTTACCAATTCAAGTGAAGTTATCCTACACACATCTATTTATTCTACTTGCTCCTGATGCCTCACGATGACAAGCCTATTTTATTTATCTATCTCTCAAATGCCTTTGAAAATATTCAACAAATAAAATGCATGAAGTCTGAATTCTAGATGTTTGCAAAAATACATGGGCATAAAATTATCATTCTATGCCTAGCAATGATTTTCTTATGATATTTTTTCTTTTTGTTCTGTTAGAAGTCATTCTTTGTCGAGTGTCTAACCCCCAAAACTAATGCATGCATATCTCTTTAAATCTTATTTAGAAGTTATCCTCTGTCGAGCACCTAATCCCTAAAAGAATGTAAAGATGAATAATGCATAAAAGATAAGTAAAAAAGACAATAGGATAGAAAACACCTGGTATTGTATTGATAAATAATGAAGAATACATCATACATCGCTTTGGCTTTTTAGGTCTATCAGTCCCTAACTAGGGGTTTAGCCCCTCATGGCCATTGAGGGCTTTACACTAGATGGGGTATAAGAACTGATGGAAGGAAAGGGGTGAAAGAAAGAAAGGGAAGAAATGGTGAAAGACATAAGAGAATTCCCTAAGGAAGAGTTCTCAGATTTTAGGTAGTAATTAGAATATTCTGAGACTCGGTGTGTCGTTTCCCCTTGGTATGACTCTCTATTTATAACTGTTGAAGTAAGCTTTGGGCCTTTGTAGGCTCTCTTAACGCGCCCTTACTCACTTAGCGCAGACTGGATCACACGCTTAGCGAGCTCCTCTCGCTTAGTGCGTATTGTTCTAGCTTGCGAGCTTAGTGCGGGTACTGAATCTCACGCTTAGCGCCTGCGTCTCCCATTGTGCTCAGTGCGAGCTACGCGCTGAGCAAGACGTTGAGCCGGGCCTTATTGCTGATTTCTTCTTTTCTTCGTTATTTCTTCAACTTTTTGCTTTTAGTCCCTCTAGTTTTTATATCTTCAGCCAGGATTTGACAAAACATCAATTCTTAACAATTAAGCCCTAATAATTGTTAAATAATTATTTTTAAAGACAACTTTTCATTATTCTCTAGTATCAACAATACAATTATTAAGTAGTTATCAATGTTTATGTTCATGTTTATTATCACTGATCACGGTGAGAACCAGATAATTGGAAAATTCCTTAAAATGTGACTCAACAATGCAAACAGTTATGACTAGGAATTCATTACCGAACCAGAAAAAAATTGATGATCCCCGACTCTGACACTCAAACCACTCTGGAATCTTTACTATTGGCAAACTAAAGTAGGTGTTTCCAACCTTGGGCAATTTCTGTTAGTCATAAATAATTCATCAAGTTTAGCAACATTAAAATACTCTGTCAATGAACAAATTGAAAACATAAAAAACACTACCTGATTGAGGAAGTCAAGGCTAGGCATCCTAATGCAGAGAATTCTTTCAAGTTTGGAGGAATCCCTCTAATTTCTTGAAGATGTTTGCAATATTCCAAAGTAAGGATACATAAAAAGTGGCATTCTTTGATGCATTCGGGAATAACTGTGAACTTACTCCCTATTAGTTCTAAATTCACCACATTTACAAAACATGAGAGAAATAGCGAAAAAAGCTCATCTGGCACTTTGAAACAAAGAATTTGAATGCTTGAAGGCATCTCCATCCCATTCTACTTCTTCTCCATATGAGGAAAAATTCATACATATGATTTCAATCTTTCTAGTCCCCTTTTAACACAAAAATCATGAATCAACCACCATAAATGAATATACATTGGGTCTTTAACATGCCTATTTTGAGAAATGTACATATTATAAAGCAAAAAATACTCGTGACAAGAGCATGTAATAATTAAAAGAGATAATTCACGTTTAAAGATGAAAACCTAATCATTCAGTGTATCAATCTTACTTACCTTATTTTCTTTTAAAACTTGATTTAGATCCTCATGGGACCATAACATGCTACGTTTCCTAGTTTGTTGGTGAATCTCTTCAGACAATTTCTTTACCCATGTCTTCTATCAAGTCATGTAATGTTATGCCACCAACGAATGTTTATAAGAGATTTTCTAACCAACACCCCAATATGATATTTCATGCAATGACCATAATGAGCATAAAGTAAATCTTGAACTTCTTCCAATTCATAATCTTAGAAGCAACAAGCAATATCAAGAAAAATACTTTTCTCATCTCCATTCAAAGCATTATAGCTTACTTTAAGTATGTCATAGATATTATTATCAGGAATTATTTCATATCCATTTAGAGCAAATTCTCATTCTTCTATACTCTTTCTAAATAAGTTGGAAACTATTACTTCTAGAGCCAATGGAAGGTCGGAAGCATAAGTTACCGCTTGATAACGGCTAAATATGAATTATTTTTTATGATAAAAATATATTGAAAATATCTTTAATGATGTTTATTTAGCAATTATTTTTGGCTTAAATGATATGAATTGATAATTTTCTTATCTATGGTTTGCAGATATGAAAAGAAAAGAATAGAATGAAAAAAAGATCCAAAAGATATCAAAAAGATAAATAAAGAAGATTATTTGCATCAAGCCCAAGTCCACTCCAGCAGCAGCTATAAAAAGGGAGTCAATCCAAGGAGGAAATACACCAAGTCTCAGAGTCGTCCAGTTCATAAATCCATATCCTGAGTCTCTCCCTTAAGGGAAATCTATCACTCCCTTAGCCTTTGAATTGTAAAGTCTCTCATGACTATGAGAGGCTAAACCCCCCTCAGTTGGGGCCTAGCAGCCAAAAGCTCTTGTAATGTAATTGTTCTTATCTATTAATGCAATTCGAGTTTCTATTGTTCTTTCTTGCTTTTATTGTTATTGTGTGGTTTGGCCATCCATGATCTGTTTTAGGGATTATTCATTGGGAAGTGCTAATGTTTAAAAGATTTGGAAAAGAACATCTCAACATTACATTGCTAGGAATAACATGATTTTGTTGTGCCGCTGCATAGCATCTTTTTACTTAATGCGGTTTATTATTCTGTCTTTGCAAAGGGATTTGGGGGAGAATATATAAATTAGGCTCTTCAGCGTGAGGGATCCAGGTCGAGTATATTAGCAGATGTGAGGTAGAAATTGGGAAAACATTCAATAAAGAACATCATTAAAATTGCATCAAGGGTAGTTAGGCATGTTAGGTCTCAACATTATCTTATTCTAAACAGACCACATAAAAGCTATTGTTTAATTTTCTTGTTATTTTCCCTTTTACCTTCTTTACTTTAAATTTCATCTTATCTTATCATTTATTTTTCTTATCTTATCTTATCTTTCTTTATCTTCTACCTTCCTTTATCTCTTTCATCTTTAATTCAAATATTTTCTATCTTTTATTTTTAAATATCTGTCTTTTCTTTTTCATTTTTAT
Organism: Glycine max; assembly: GCF_000004515.6. Taxonomy (NCBI): domain Eukaryota; kingdom Viridiplantae; phylum Streptophyta; class Magnoliopsida; order Fabales; family Fabaceae; genus Glycine; species Glycine max. Next base: position 29,651,353 of record NC_038252.2, read on the forward strand.
CTCTTCTCCATCTTTTATTGCTTACAAATTGGGGAATTAACAACGCAAGTACAAACAAAGTCCATGTGGACTCGACACTCAGACTTCCGTTTTAATCATTACTACTTGTGACAAATTGGTACACTTGCCAATTGGTTAACACCACTCAATTCAAAATAGCATGGTAACTTGGATCAACTTCTTTTTCCAACTAAAAAGCCTTCTGAGTAAGTAATTGAAGAGCATGTTTCTTACTCAACTCTCTCAACATATATGTTTTTTTAATATTATGAAGCGCTAACAAATGTTCGTCTTGAGTGGTGATGATGACTCTACTACCACGACCAAACCAATCAGGGCTACCAATAATCGCTTGTAATTGTTTATGTTCATCAACATCATCTAGAATAAGAAGAACCTTCTTTTGCTTGAGCTTATGCTTTATCATGGGAATTCCTTTTCTCCAATTTGTTAACTTAATTTCTCCAACTGTTTTAGAAAGAAGGATGCTTTGGACACGTTGTAACCCATCTTTGTTAGAAGTTTCTCTCACATTTTCAAGAAAGCAAGAAGCTTCAAAATGGTCAGCAATGGAATTATAGATTGCGATGGCAAGTGTTGTTTTACCTACTTCGGTAGGTCCATGGATCCCCACCATGTGGACGACATCATCACATCCAACATCCAAAAGCAACTTTACTTGTTGCACTGGTGACTCTAGCTCAACCAGGACATCTGAAACATGTAAATGATCCCGATTAAACTTGCTAGACACTGATTCAACTATCTCCTTAAGAAACTTGTATTCATATTTGTTTCTGTTCAACAAAGAAATTGTGTGAAGTCAGACTAAAGACCTCATGTGAAGAAACTACTTTAGAGGTGAGAAGAAATAATAATATAAACAAAAAGAAAGGGAAAAGCTAAGCTATGCAACATGAAGACATAAGATGTGAAAACAAAGATGTGACAAAAAAAAAAAGAAGTAAAAGCAAAACTGAAACTCAGATGTCAAAGATTTGAAAAGGAGAAAATTTCCTTCTGTTTTTTTAGGATAAATATCATTTTCATTCTTAAATGTGTAGATCCTAATAAATTTGTTTCCAAAAATTTGTCAGCACTTTACATATTCAATGACGAAAATGACTATTTATTCAAAATATAATTTAATTTTCATCTCTTTTTTTTAATTGTTACAAACATAACATTACACTAAACACTTAAAAATAGGAAAACAATCATAAGTTAGAACAAACATAATAATAAACATAATATTGATTAATAAAAAAATATGTTTGTTGCTTTGAAATTTCTATTAGGACAACATTTGATAGTGGGAAAATCAAGTTGAATCTCATTTTTTAAGCTTATTCTTCTTTTCTCTTTTGCTTTCTTGGCAAGTTTTTCAAGCTTGCATTTCTATCCCATGGCTGATATCAAATCTATGATGGTATCAAAGCTCTATGCTAATCACATTCTTCCTCTCGATTATCATATCCTGCATTCTTACATCATGAGTGAATAACAACAAGATCAACCAATCAATGTACACAGTCCTTATTACCTTCATCCGAGAGAAAATCCATCGATAGCTTTGGTTTCTCCGGTTCTTGATTACTCCAATTATAATTCATGGAGTCGATCTATGCTTACTACATTAAGCGTGAAGGACAAATCTGAGTTTTCCAATGGTTCTATTTGAAGACCTACATCATATCATGCAGCTTGGAAGGGGTGCAATAATATGGTGGTTTTGTGGTTGGTTCATTCAATCTTTCTTTCAATTAGACAAAACATATTATGGATGGATGATGCACAAGATATTTGGAAAGACTTAAAATCATGATATTCACAAGGAGACCTTTTGAAAATTACAGAATTGCAGCAAGACATGGCATCAATTAAACAAGGTGACAAGTCTACAACTGAGTGTTTTACAAGATTGTGTGTACTTTGGGATGAGTTAAAGAGCTATAGACCTGATCCTATATGTGCTTGTAATCCAAAATGTTCATGTGACACACTCAGTAATGTTTTAGAGAGGAGGAAACAAGATCATGTGATGCAATTTCTTAGAGGATTGAATGGTCAATTTAGTACTATCAAATCTAATATCTTGATGATGGATCCACTACCTAGCATAGCTAGGTTTTCTCATATGCAATACAACAAGAAAGGAAAATTAACAACAATAATGCATTAGGAAGCACTAGTTTTATTAATGCAACAAACACTAACTCATCAAACTTACCTTTTTCATGTACATATTAGATTTTCTTATTCCTTATACCTTGAGGATGTATTATACATACCAAGTTTTCAGTTTAATCTGATTTCTATATCAAAGTTATTGTCTTCCATGCCATGTAAGCTAACTTTTGTGGCTAACACTTGCTTTATTCAAGATGTACAGACCCTATAGAGGATTGGTACAACTGATTTGATGGATGATCTTTATAAGCTCAACATGAAGAAATCTGATTTTGTTTCTGTCACAGTTTTTGTTTATTCTAATAGTTCTACTTACTCATGTTATAAAGTACCCATTGATCTTTGGCACTTCGATTAGGACACCCCTCATTTGAAAGATTTCAATTGTTAAAGCAATCACATCCTTTACATTCAATTGACAAACAATTTGTATGTCCAACTTGCCATCATGCAGAACAAAAAAAAAATTCCTAGTAGTGATTCACATTCCTCTTCCCCCTTTTGTCTTATACATGTTGATATTTGGGGTCCATGTCATATTACTTCTTTAAATGGTCATAAATATACCATAATGGATGATCACTCAAGACTTGTGTGGATATTTCTTATGAAATCTAAAGTAGAAACTCAATCTCATTTAAAGTCTTTTGTTGCATTTGTTGAAAGGCAATTTGATACAAAAGTAAAAATGATTCGCTCAGATAATGGTTCAAAGTTCAGCATGAAACAATTTTATAATGAATCTGGTATCATACATCAAACTTCTTGTGTTGAAACTCCCCAACAGAATGGGATTGTCGAACGAAAACATCAACATTTACTTAATGTCACTAGATCTCTACTCTTTCAGTTTAACTTACCTCTTGTCTTTTGGTCCTATGCTCTTATTCATTTTTCTACTCTTATACACTGTATGCCTATTCCCTTCCTTGACAACAAAGCTTCTTATGAGAAACTCTATGGACATCCCTATGGCATTACTATTCTAAGTCTTTGGTTGTCTTTGTTAGAGTTTGTGGTCTTAGTTCCTTTGTCCCACATCGCTTAGTCTGTAAAACTTGTGTGGTCTTAGTCCCACATCGCTTGGTTTGTAAAAACTTGTGTCTCATTAGTGTTATATATAGAGACACCTTGTAAGCTTTTATGTGCAAGTAATAAAAAGTTCTCCTAGTGTAGCTGTGGACGTAGGCACATACATTGTGTGCTGAACCACGTTAAACTTTGTGTCTTTTTCTTTCTTCCCTTTATTTCTTTCTCTTCTTTTATTGCTCTGTACTAACAACTGGTATCAAGAGCTTTTGGTTACTCCACGGGATTTCCTTAGTTTAAAGGAATTAGTGGGATTCTTCTCAGTTTAGAGGAGGCAGTGGGAGCAATGGCATTAGAAGAGGGGAAGGTGAAGATCGAGAAGTTCGATGGCAGAGATTTCAGATTTTGGAAGATGCAGATGGAGGATTATCTATATCAGAAGAAGGTGTATCAGCCCTTATCAAGGGTAAAGCCAGAAGACATGAAGCAAGAAGAATGGAACTTGCTAGATCGACAGGCTCTTGGCATGATCAGATTGACATTAGCCAAGAACGTCGCGTTCAACATCGTGAACGAGAAGACTATTGCAGGCTTAATGAAGGCGTTATCAGATATGTACGAGAAGCCGTCGGCAGTCAACAAAGTATATTTAATGCGCTGGTTGTTCAACCTCAAGATGGGAGAAGGTATCTCTATAACTGATCATATTAATGAATTTAATACTATTCTTGCCCAGTTGGAATCAGTGTAGATTAAATTTGAGGATGAGGTGAAGGCACTGATTTCATTGTCATCACTACCAGATAGTTGGGCTGCAACTGTTACGGCAGTTAGTAGTTCTACAAGGGAGAACACATTAAAGCTTAGTGACATCCGTGACTTGATCTTAAGCGAAGATGTTCGCAAGAGAGATTTAGGAGAATCTTCCAGTCATGTTTCCAATTCAGCATTGAATACTGAAGACAGGGGAAGGACTACCCAGAAGGGTCAGAATGGTCGAGGCATATCAAAGTCAAGAGGGAAAGGTCAGAGAAAATTTCAAAGTGACGTTACTAGCTGGAATTGTGACAAGAGAGGTCACTTTAGCAATCAGTGCAAGGCACCAAAGAAGAACAAGTCGCACAAAAACAAGAAGCGTGATGATGATGAATCCGCAAATGCAGCAACTGATGAACTTGATGATGCATTAATTTGCAATTTGGATAGTCCTGTTGATTCATGGATCATGGACTCAGGTGCGTCATTCCACACTACTCCCTCTAAAGATTTATTGTCTAACTATATTTCTGGATGATTTGGAAAAGTTTACCTTGCAGATGGAAAATCTCTTGACATTGTCGGAAGAGGTGATATCAACATCAAGACCTCCAGTGGATCCCTATGGACATTGCACAATGTCAGACATATTCCTGCCTTAAAGAGAAATTTAATATCTATAGGGCAGTTGGATGATGAGGGACATCACACCATTTTTGGAGATGGAGCTTGGAAGGTAACAAAAGGCAATCTCATTGTGGCTCATGGAAAGAAGCGAGGATCTCTTTACATGATTGCAGATGAGGATATGGTAGCAGTTACTGAGGCTGTCAATAATTCAACCATGTGGCATCAAAGACTTGGACACATGAGTGAAAAAGGAATGAAGCTTATGGCGGCAAAGGGTAAGCTATCAAGCCTCAAGCATGTTGATGTTGGTGCTTGTGAACATTGTATCCTTGGAAAGCAGAAAAAGGTCAACTTCTCAAGGGCAGGGAAGTCTCTTAAAGTTGAAAAGCTAGAATTGGTGCACACAGATGTTTGGGGGCTAGTTCCAGTGAAATCTGTTGAAAACTCACGCTATTTTGTCACCTTTATCGACGACTCTACCAGAAAGGTATGGGTTTATTTTCTTAAAAATAAATCTGATGTGTTTTCTGTGTTTAAAAGGTGGAAAACAGAAGTTGAAAATCAGACAGGTCTAAAGGTTAAAAGTTTGAAATCTGACAATGGCGGGGAGTATGATAGCCAGGAGTTTAAAGACTTCTATTCAGAACATGGGATCAGAATGATCAAGACAATACCAAGAACACCTGAGCAAAACGGTGTTGCAGAAAGGATGAATAGAACCTTGAACGAGAGAGCAAGGTGTATGCGGATCCAATCTGGCTTGCCTAAAGCATTTGGGGCAGAAGCAATAAACACAACAGCATATCTCATCAATAGAGGACCATCAGTTCCTTTGAATTATCAGTTGCCCGAAGAAGTATGGTCTGGAAAGGAGGTAAAACTTTCACATTTGAGAATTTTTGGTTGTGTTTCATATATACTAACAGACTCTAATAGTAGAGATAAATTGGATCCGAAGGCAAGGAAGTGTTACTTTATTGGTTATGGATCTGACATGTATGGCTACAGGTTTTGGGATGACCAAATCAAGAAAGTTATCAGAAGCAGGAATGTTACTTTTAATGAGAACTTATTTTATAAGGACAAATTTTCTGCAGAATCTACATGTGCAGGTAAACTGTCAGAAATTTTTGAGAAAGCAACACTTGAAGAAATTTCAGAAAGTGATGTAGCCAGCAGAAACCAGAGGACAGGCGTAGAGGTTGAGTCAGAACCAGAACCATCAACTCCTCCAAGAAAATCTAGCAGAATTTCAGTACCACCAGATAGGTATTCCCTTTCATTGCATTATTTGTTGTTAACTGATGCTGGTGAGTCAGAATGTTTCAGTGAGGCTACACAGGGGAATGACACTATTGAGTGGGAGCTAGCGATGAAAGATGAGATGACATCCCTTCAGAAGAATAAGATGTGGTCTTTAACTAAATTGCCAGAAGGAAAGAAAGTGTTATAGAATAGGTGGGTCTATAGGCTAAAGGAAGAATCTGACGGTAGAAGAAGATACAAGGCGAGACTTGTGGTGAAAGGGTTTCAGCAGAAACAAGGAATTGATTTCACAGAGATCTTCTCTCCAGTTGTAAAGATGACTACCATCAGAGTTATTCTGAGTATAGTAGCCGCAGAGAATCTTCACTTGGAGCAGTTAGATGTTAAAACTGCATTCTTGCATGGGGATTTAGAGGAAGACAGCTATATGACCCAACCAGAAGGTTTTGAAGTGCCAAACAAGGAGAATCTTGTGTGCAAGCTTCACAAAAGTTTATATGGCTTGAAACAAGCACCGAGGCAGTGGTACGAGAAGTTTAATGAGTTTATGGGCAACTCAAGATTCAACAGATGTGACATGGACCATTGCTGCTATGTTAAAAAATATACTAATAGTTATGTTATCCTTGTTGTGCATGTTGATGACATGTTGATTGCAGGATCTAGTATGGCAGAAATTAACAGGTTAAAGCAATAGTTGGCAGAAAACTTTGAAATGAAGGATCTTGGTCTAGCTAAACAAATCCTTGGTATGAGAATTCTTAGAAACAGATCAGAAGGAATTTTGAAGCTGTCTTAGGAGAAATATATACACAAGTTGCTTGAAAGGTTTTACCTTGAAGACTCTAAGACCAGGAATACCCCTTTGGGATCTCATTTGAAGTTTTCAAAGAAGCAATCTTTACAGACAGATGAAGAAAAATGTTACACGTCAAGAGTACCATATGCATCAGCAGTTGGGAGTTTAATGTATGCTATGGTGTGTACTAGACCTGACATAGCACATGCAGTGGGAGTTGTCAGTAGGTTCCTATCAAATCCAGCAAAGGAGCATTGGGAAGGCGTAAAGTGGATACTCAAATATCTGAAGGGTACTTCAGAGATGTGTTTGTGCTTCAAAAAAGGCAATCTCACTTTACAGGGATTTTCAGATGCAAACTTGGGAGGAGATTTTGATACCAAGAAAAGCACCACAGGCTACATTTTTACCTTGGAAGGTACTGCTATGAGTTGGAAGTCTAAACTTCAAGATAGAGTTGCTCTCTCAACCACGGAAGTCGAGTACATAGCTATCTCAGAAGCAGCTAAGGAGATGATTTGGCTAAAGAATTTTCTCAATGAATTGGGGAAAGAACAAGATAATGCTCCAATGTTTAGTGACAGACAAAGTGCTATAAGTCTTGCTAAGAATCCAGTCTTCCATTCTAGATGCAAGCATATTCAATTAAGATATCATTTTATCAGGGAGTTGATAAATGATGAAGACTTATCTTTATTGAAGATCTTAGGATCAAAGAATCCAACAGATATGTTGACTAAAGCTGTTACAACTGACAAACTGAGGCTTTGCATTGCCTCAGTTGGCCTTCAAGGATAATTGAAGATGAAGGCGCTACACTAGGTAAAGAGTCAATGAACTCATTGCTTACAAGGAGCTGCTATAGTTTGGAACTTAGACCCCAAGTGGGAGAATTGTTAGAGTTTGTGGTCTTAGTTCCTTTGTCCCACATTGCTTGGTCTGTAAAACTTGTGTGGTCTTAGTCCCACATCGCCTGGTTTGTAAAAACTTGTGTCTCATTAGTGTTATATATAGAGACACCTTGTAAGCTTTTATGTGCAAGTAGTAAAAAGTTCTCCTAGTGCAGCTGTGGACGTAAGCGCATACATTGTGTGTTGAACCATGTTAAACTTTGTGTCTTTTTCTTTCTTCCCTTTATTTCTTTCTCTTCTTTTATTGCTCTATACTAACAGTCTTTGTTTCCCTAGTACACTTTTTGCAAATAAGAAGAAGCTTGATACTAGGGCTGCAACATCTATTTTTCTAGGCTTCAAGTCACATTCAAAAGTTTGTCACTTTTGATCTTAAAACAAGAGCCATCAGTGTATCCAGGAATGTTATTTTTTATGAAGATTGTTTTCCTTTCAATGTTCAGGATTCTCATGATCTCATTACTGTTTTGCCTATACCAAATTATTCTTTTCATGATGACATTGAATTTCCTGCCTCAACTTCTTCCATATTACCATTTGTCCCACTTGATTCTTCTCCTGCAACCTCTATACCCATAGAAATGCCACAAACTCTTAGAATATCATAAAGACAAATTCAAAGACTAGACAAATATAAAGATTTTCATGTTAGTTATTTACCATCGATGGTTGCTACTCCACAGGTAGTCTTTATCTCTTAAGCTTTTTACTTTCTTATAGAAAATTATCTCCATCTTATCATAGTGCAATTTTATCTGTCACTCAAAAAGTTCAACCTAAGTCATACACTGAGGCATCCAAAGATCCTAATTGGATTCAAGGCATGAATGCTCAGATTCAAGCATTAGAAGCTAATCATACATGGACACTTACTAATCTTCCTCCACATAAGACTGCCATTGGTTGTAAGTGATTGTATAAAATCAAACATAAATCAGATGGTTCAATGGAAAGATACAAGACAAGATTAGCTGTCAAGGGATACACTCAAGTGGAGGGTCAAGACAATTCTTTAGACCTGTTGCTTATTTAGTCAAAATTCGATACCGTGATTTTGTTATATAAGCTTAACCTATTTTGCTTTTTAATGATACATTTTTTGTAGGCCTTGGACACACTTGGGAACACCAGGTGGCGAGTTAATAGAAGATTACTTAATGTTGTGGAGTCCCTCTAGGCTGACGAAGGTAACATTGCAGGTCTGATTAATGGTAAAGATGTAAGCATAAATAGTAACAACTTTTGAAGATGTCTTTACGTAAGTTCTTTTGGCTTCCTATACCAGAGAGGGGCTACCTTTGGGGGGTTTTTTTTTTTAAAAAAAAAAAAAGACATTACTTCAGTCAAAATGAATAATTTATTCAAAAATTATTTAGGCACAAATATATAATGAAATTGTTGTAAAAATAATTTATGGCAAACCGAAAAATATTACTGGCTAAGTCGTAGACAATGTCGTTTCTTTAAGACGTTTCGTGGCACTGCCAAAAATTGTGCAAGCAGACTATCAACCACGAAGTCCACAGGATAAAACAGCCAAGATCACTGTATAAGATTCACACTGCACTGAGGGAACCTTTCTAGAATTACACCATCTTGTATGACTTGAAAAGTCACTCTAAAGCCACCCGAAAATGAAAAGTCACTCTGACAGCCAACCGAAAATATGACTTGAAAAGTCACTCTAATAGCCAACTGAAAAATATGACTTGAAAAGTCACTCTAATAGCCAACCGTTAATATGACTTAAAAAGTCACTTTAATAGTCAACCAAAAATTTAGTGCGACAGAAAGAAAGAGGGAGAAGTTTGACGAAAATGCATCAGCTGAAATATGAGAGGGAGAAAGAAAAGTTGAGGAAATGTTTCTCAACTGAAACAAGAAAAAATGAAGAAAGGGACTCTATTATAGGGAGTGAAACAATATTCGAGTGTTTACTCTGAGCGATGTGGGACTTGAAGTTTTTTTTTTTCAAACTTTCACCCATTGTCTCAATTGTTCTAACAGAAACTACCGGAACTAAATTGAACTAGGTGGATGAGAAAAAAAATAAATAACTAAAGATTTATTGAGATTTATTTCGTACAATGTAACTACATTACTAATTTATTTGCATCATGTTTCCATTCACATGGACAATCATACTCATTTAAACGTTTCCAATTTTATTAATAGCTACTTTAGCCGGTTTATATTTTCACTTGGAGCAAAAATGTTCTAATCACAATACTGAAAGGTACACTATTTTATACCTTGTTTTTTCATCATTTTATTTAAAATTTCACTAATATTTTAAATGTCTGACCAACCAAAAGTATGTTAATTTGTTGTTCTTACCAAGGTGGGCTTCTTAGGATTTGCATCATGGAAAAGACTATTGCTTGGAACTGGTCCTCTTGGGATAATCACTATGACTGAGCTCTCTTTTATTATGATGTTTGTTTTAATATTAATTTGGGTAGTTGATATATATAGACACGGCGATATTTATTCAAAAAAAATATTAAAAATTTATAATGCATTCAAATATAGCAATCAAATTATAATGCTTATATATTAATCCAGCTTTGTCTACTCTCCTTTAAGAGAAGCTCACATCCACCTTGACATGCCATTTGTATTGTCGTTCAACAGTTCAACTACTGCCTTTGCATGGAGAAGGAAAAAAGAAACACAGCCTTCAACCAATAGTTTCTACACTATATTCTCACAATTTAGCATGTGTTCTTTTGTGCTTTCTACCTCAGCTGAAATTGTTTAGTTAATGTACACTTGCCTCTTCAAGTTTCTTTGTTTCCTGCTTGAATTACATGTTAGGTTATTACTACGTACCAAGGACCGAGTCAAACTTGAATCACATGCAGGGTCCCAGATTATAGAAATTAAAATTTATCTTTTTTTTTTGGAAAAATTAAAATTTATCTAACAAATATATTAACATAAAATATGATACAAAAAATTCATAATTATATTTTTCCAAAATGATAAAAGAAAATATTATATAAAACCAGAGTGTTTGAATCAATGGACAAAAAGATTGTTTCAATTGATTAATTTAATCAATGATCTTAAATTTGAGTCATAGGGATACAATTTCATTAAATAATTGCTTTTAGTTAAAGATATAATATATAATATAAAATATATTTAAATAGAAATAAAAAAATATATTTTATCATAAAAATGTTTAAGATTACAAATGTTTCACATGTTACAAAGAATCTTTGTGGATTTATAACAACAAATTGTATATACTTTAACCATAATTTTTTAAAAAATATCTTATTAATTATGTTATAAAAACTTACTCGATTAAAATAAATTATGTTACTAAATGCAATGGCCAAAACAGAAAAAAAAACAAGAAAAAAACAAAAAAGAATATAAAAATAGTAATAGGAGAGAATATTTGTTGATATATGTACTTTAAAATGTAAGCTATCAATTTCTTACATAGTTTTGTGAGTTTATCTCATTCACAAATGTTAATAAATTGTCTTTAATATGTAATTATCAAATCAATATAAAGGAAAAACTAATCAAATCATTTGAATACAAATGTAGTCATTTATACATTTTTAAATAACAAATGGATTATAAAAAGAAAAATAAATAATACTTAAATATCTTATCTAAAATGAAAAAAATGTAATTATCTTCTCAATAAAAACCATAAAAAGGGATAAAATATTTTGTAAAAAAAAATATAAAACAAATAAATATCACTTAAAAGTTAAAAATTAACCACCATAATTTTAAAATGGTAAGGATTTTATTTAATTGCACGTTTAGGATCTCAAAATTACAATTTTCGGTTAAAGTTGGCTAGATAACTTTATAGAATGCTGCATCGAGTATGTTTGATTGGCTGCGCAAAATTGAAAGCCCAATTTGAACCAGTGCTGTGACTTCTAACACTTGATAATTTAATGGAAAATTTAATTACTTTAGATGTTGCTTTTTTTTTAAAATGCTAACCAATATCCTTAGATGATTTTTTGTTTCCTTAATTTAATTACTTCTAACAAAAATTGATTTCTAAGTGAGTACTCTGTTAGTTATTTTTTGTAATGTAATTTTGGTTTGAATAGTAGATATTAAAAAATTGATTATAATATTCAATATTGTTTGAAAACTTGAAATTAAAATTGATTTTGAATTTTTATAAAACAAAATGATTTGAGCCTAACTAAAAATATACACGAAACAAATAATATGACTAAAGAGTAAAGATTCATGTTTCTCTAAAAAAAAAAAGTAAAGATTAGTGTTAACATAAAAATTATTTGTTATAGCTTCGATGAGACCTGAGCCTAAAATTTAAAATCATATTTGCAGCACAATATCAATTTGTTATAGCTCGAAAGATTAGTGCATGTTAACATAAAAATTATTTGTTACAGCTCACTTAATAACCTCAGTAAATTCTCGCTAGACTGCACGGATAAGCAATGAATTCTATATATGTGTGAAGGATTTTAAATTGAAAAATAAAAAAAATCTGGAGCCAAGGCCTCCACTGCCGCACTTGGATCAACTCCAATTGATGGTTTAACTCAACTCTTAATCTTAATATTATAAAATTTATAATATCATATAAATTTAAATATTTTACATAAAAATTTACTCTAATTCATAATTACTTAACACAATTTTATGAGTATTGACTCCGTGTATTAGTATTTTTTATATTATTCTATTTGAACCCAAAATATTATTTTATTTGTATTAATTATAAATAAAATTAAAATAATAAATATGTAACAATTGAAAAAATATCAAAAATACTACAATTTAGAAAAGAATCTCATCATTTCTTGCAGAAGACAATATTTGCCAACTGTCATTTTTAAAAGCTTTACAGTATTTTTTTTAACCAATTTAAAATAATATTTTAAAAAAAGTAATAAAAGATAGAGCTTTCAGGAAAGAGTGAAAGACCAAGGCCCTTCTTCTTGCTTGCTTGCTTGCTTTCTCTGCCTCACGTTTCAAACGCTCTCTTATCTAAATTAACCTTTCTTTCACTTTTGGTTACTCTTTCCTACGGAAATGATCAAATATCAATTAAAAAACCCATTTTTATATATTTTTTATTTTAATTTTTGCTCTCGTATCTTTATTAGTATTGGATGGTGATTGGCTATGCAATAGACATTGCTCCATCTGATGCAATTATTTGGTTTTGGATAAAAAAGTACTGATTCAGAGGAATGTATTAAGAGATTGAAATGCTGGATCTATTTTCATTGAATCCAAAGCAAAATACAATATCTAAAACCAAACTTGACTAGACAACAAGAATCAGTAAGGCTACTTACAGTGCTGTCTTTTATCAGCGTTGATACCATACAACTCCTCAACTTGATTCCTCTTTCATCCACACGTGTGAGAAAAAACCCATATGTTGTTGCTGCTCTACATATTGTGTCTCAACAACTTCACTGCCTCCTTGGTTTGCTTTTTCCCCAACCGCAACCTCTGAACTACAAATTTTTCTTTTTCTACAAGGATCACTGAATCGAATATCCTCCATGCTACTTTGCTCTTTCCATACATGGATTCCGCATTCATCCCACAAATCCTTACATACAATCTCTGCACGGTTCCATTCATTCTTTAATAGTTCTTCATCTAAATTATCTTTCATTTGAAGACGAAAAACAAATGTATAAAGTTTTATGTTGGAACGGCGAAAATCAATACGTCCATGTATATGTACATATTCCGGTTTATTATTAATGATCACCGAGAGGCTTTTGGACATATTCAAATGTGGCTGAACAATGCAAACAGTTATGGCTGGGAATTCGTTACGGAACCAGAAACAAATTGGTGGTCCCCGACTCTGGCACTCAAACCACTCTGGAATCTTTACTCTTGGCAAACTAAAGTCGGTGTCTCGAGCCTCATGCAGTTCCTGTTAGTCATAAATAATTCATCAAGTTTAGCAACATTAAAATACTCTATCAATGACCAAATTGAAAACATAAAAAACATTACCTGATTCAGCAACATGCTTATGCTTGAGGAATTCAAGGCTGGGGAATCTATTGCAGAGAATGTTTTCAAGTTTGGAGGAATCCCTCTAATTTCTCGAAGACAATTGCAATAATTCAAAGTAAGGGTAGTTAAAAAGCGGCATTCTTTGATGCATTCGGGAATGACTGTGAATTTACTCCATGATAGGTTTAACTTCTTCACGTTTACAAAACATGAGAGAAATAGCTGAAGAAGCTCATCTGACAGTTCCAAAGTAAGAGATTGAACGCTTGAACACACGACTGAGGTCAATTTCAAAACATCGTCAAGCAATAGCCTCCATTGCAAACCGACAGCATCAATTTGATTTAGTTCTGGCATCATGCAGATGTTCGAAATGAGGGTGGCAGCATCAAAGTCAAATTCTGTAAGATTTTCCACAACTAACAATTGAAGCCGAGTAAGATTTCGAAATGAAGGTGGGAGTTTTGTTATGGCACAATCAGTCCAGGAAAGTTGTGTTATATTTTCCATCTTTCCTAATATTTCAGGAAAACTCTCGAGACTGGAACAATACGAAAGTTGAAACATTTCAAGAGAGGTCAACTTCAACGGTGGAAAACTCTTAAGCTCTGGGCAACCTTCAGCATTCAAGGTTTTGAGCTTTTCCAATAAACCAACTGAATGGTGAATTGTAAATAAATTCCAACAGCTTGCAAATGACAAATTTTCCAAATTTGAGAGACCAGATACATCTGGTATCTCTGTTAAACTATCACACTCGTCCAAAGTTAACCTTGTCAAATTCACGAGCCTCTGCAACGTAAAAAAGAAATAAAAAAAAGAAGTAAATCAATAAACAAGAAGTGATTATTACTACAAAACGTTAAAAAAAAAGGACACATAAATAACCATAAAGTGAACTTAATTATTACAATACAATATCAATGAAATGAACTCAATACACTTGCCTTATTAAATAATGGGGCCAACCCGAGTGACGTAAAGCTACTATGTGGTAACTTGCATATAGCAAGTTGCTTTGGGTTAAAATTACGTGGCCATTCCTGTGAGGGACATCTCCACCATTCCAATACTCTTAAAGTATTAGGAAGATGTCTGGGACCCTTGGAAAAACAATCACTCTGGATAATAAGTGTTTTCAGATTTTTCATCTTCTTGAAGGCATTTCCATCCCACTCTACTTCTTCTCCAAATGAGGAAAAATTCATACATATGATTTCAATCTTACTAGTCCCCTTTTAACACAAAAATAAACGAATCAACCACATGAATATACATTGGGACTTTAAAATACACATTTAGATAAATGTACATATTATAAAGAAAAAAAATACTTGTAACAAGAGCATGCAATAATTAAAAGAGATAATTCACGTTTAAAGATGAAAAACCAAAATCATTCAATATATAAATCTTACTTACCTTGTTTTCTTGTAAAACTAGATTTATATCCTCATGGGACCATAACCTGCTACGTTTCCCAGGCTCTGTTGGTGATTCTCTTCGGACAATTTCTTTACCCATGTCTTCTATCAAATCATGCAATCTCATGACCTTAGAATCCCATGAACACTCATGAATGTTTATCAAAGATTTTTTA
The DNA here is from genome assembly GCF_000004515.6 of Glycine max. NCBI lineage: Eukaryota > Viridiplantae > Streptophyta > Magnoliopsida > Fabales > Fabaceae > Glycine > Glycine max. Next base: position 29,666,537 of record NC_038252.2, read on the forward strand.
ACCAACACCCCAATATGATATTTCATGCAACGACCATAATGAGCATAAAGTATATCTTGGAGCTCTCCCAATTTATATTCTTTGAAGCAACAAGCAATGTCAAGAAAAATATTTTTCTCATCTTCATTCAAAGCATCATAACTTACTTTAAGTATCATGTAGATACTTTTATCAGGAATTCTTTCATATCCATTTAGAGCAGATTCCCATTCTTCTATACTTTTTCCAAATAAGTTGGAACCTATTACTTCTAAAGCCAATGGAAGGCCTGAAGCATAAGTTACCGCTCGATTCAAAATATCATGGTAACTTGGATCGACTTCTTTTTCCAACTCAAAAGCCTTCTGAATAAGTAATTGAAGAGCATATTTCTTATTCAACTCTCTCAACATATATGTTTTTTTAACATTATGAAGCGCTAACAAATGTTCATCTCGAGTGGTGATGATGACTCTACTACCACGACCAAACCAATCAGGGCTGCCAATAATCGCTTGTAACTGTATATGTTCATTAACATCATCTAGAATCAGAAGAACTTTTTTTTGCTTGAGCTTATGCTTTATTATGTGAGTTCCTTCTCTCCAATTTGTTAACTTAATTTTCTTATCTCTAACTATTTTAGAAAGAAGGATGCTTTGGAGATGTTGTAACCCCTTTTTGTTGGAAGTTTCTCTCACATTTTCAAGAAAGTAAGAGGCTTCAAAATGGCGAGCAATGGAATTATAGACTGCGACAGCAAGTGTTGTTTTACCCACTCCGCCAAGTCCATGGATCCCCACCATGTGGACAACATCATCAGATCCAACATCCAGAAGCGACTTTACTGCTAGCACCGGTGACTCTAGCCCAACCAGGACATCCGAAACATATAAAAGATCACGATTAAACTTGCTAGACACCAATTCAACTATCTCCTTAATAAACTTGTATTCATATTTGTCCCTGTTCAATAAAAAAATTGTTTGAAGTCAGACTAAATACCTCATGTCCATTTGTTGATATGTATGGTATTTTTTCAAGTTAACATCTATTTTGATCCTAAGTTACAAAATTCGCTCACTTCACCATAAAACCACGAATTGGTTCGTGCATACCAATTCATGATTGGTTTTTGAACTAGTTCGTTAAAATTTGTAAACAAATTCGTGAAGAAGAGGAAGATGAACCAGAGACCATGGGGAAAATTGCATATGGTAACTCAAACAAAATAAACAGTGCACCGGTTTTATACATCCCCAAGGACCAGTTCTTGGTAATAAGGCCGCGTACTGCGTACCTAAACCCATGTCTCGTACCGGAGCATATTACGATTTATGTGATTATAATTTGATCTCTTTAAAATTTAACATTAAAATGTGATTAGACAAGTCAAAATTAAAGAATTTAAAATAAAGTAAGTGAGGAAGGGTACGTACCCATCATGTTGGAAATGATGTCCAGAAATGTTAGAAACTTGGTGCAGAGCCATCTTCCACGTCTCGAGTTTCTCCATGTTATTAGAGTTCAACTTCTTTTCATGATTAGCCAGTGCTTCTCCAAAACTACCTCTGTGTTTTCGGACATCTGAAGGATCCACTTTATAAAAAACTGGCAAAACCAACACATCATTCTTCCCCTTAGTAAAGTTAAGGATGTGAGTGAGTTCGTTTAGGCAAAAGGAGGAAGATGCGTAGTTTTCAGAGAGCACAATGATGAAAATCTTGGACTTCTCAATTGCCTCCTCAAGTGCTTTTGTGATTTGGTCCCCTTTCTGGAGCTCCTGGTCATCAATGAAGGTGTGAATTCCCCTTTCCCGGAGGACATTGTAGAGATTGCCAGTGAAACCATAACGAGTATCTTCTCCTCGGAAGCTGAGGAACACATCGTAGGAGAATGATCGCAGAGCCATCAGAAGTTAGAATAAAGGTTTGTATGATTACAGATGGAGGAGTGTTGGGGCTCCATTCTAATCAAACAAGCAAACTTATAGGCTTAAGCTTATAGCGCTTCTGTGAAGCTTCATATCTTCTTCTTCTTTTTTTAACTATGGCCCTACGAAACTTAAAGAGAGTTTTCTATGAAGCTTCATGTCTTTTTCTTTCACTATGGCCCTACGCGCATACTTAATTGGTATGGCAGTGTGGTTGGATGGTTAGAGAGGTGGGTCCTACGAAACTTAAAATGACTTTTTAATGAAGCTTCACATATTTCTATAGTAGCAGAAGATAAACAGTAAACATACAGCCTGGGGCTTCTTCTAGTAAGTTAGGTCATTTTTCTATTAAGTGAATCTCAGCGGCTCAATGCGAAAATTTCAAGTTTTAAAAAAATTAAATATTTATTAGCATGTAATATTCTAAATTTATATGTATTTATGAGAAAAAAATATTTTATATCTCATAAAATATATTATTTTAATAAAATTGTGCGTCTATTTTTTTATGAAATGTATATATGTATTATTATTTTATCATGCACCTATAAAATGTTAGGATCCACCACCGGTGTTGGGTTCTAGGAAGCTTTATAGTAGTAAGGCAATAATAAATATGTGGTCCAAAAGAATACTTATTTAATCAGCTAAACATTAAGTGTATAACAAAAATTTGTTTGATGAATTTGTATTTTAGGAATTAATTAGCCTAATACACGTGTGTATATTTAGTAGAATATGTCTGTGCAAAATATTTTCCATACATACATATATATATATATATATATATATATATATATATATATATATATCTTTTAATTATAAAATATCTTAATATTAGTCATTGCATCTTTTAATTGTTTTCTTTCACATTTGGTCTGATCATTTGTGCGGACTTTGGAAATAGAAATATTTAACAGTGATAATAAATATGTACAATAATGATATAATAATGATCCATTCAGAGAAAAATATACAATAATGGCAAGTATAATAAAATATACTATAAAATTTAGTGCTACGTGAATACTATAGTTAAAGTAAAAATACATAAAAATATATTTTAATTTTAAATAAATAATTAAAGTAAAGATGTTTATATCAAGAAAGTCTAACTCAATTAATTAAGATACATAAGTTATTAAAAAATCTTTTCACATTCTCTTCAATTTTCATAAATAAATAAATAAAAAGTAAGAAACTAAGAATGTTTATACCTTACTCACAACTTGCTACAGCTGGTGAAGTACTTATTTATGAAAGTAATTAATATGGAAAACATTTAAGCAAATAATTTAGTTTACAATAGAAATTATCAGAATGAAATTAAATATTTGAATGTTAATTTATTTTAATAAAAAAATTGAATTATTGACGTCAATTCAATTTATTAATTATTAATGTTCAAATTCAATCACAAGATGTACAAGTGTCTTAAACCTAAATCAATATTAATTTGAGCCAATCGATGTATCACTTCTATTCAATGTCAATCAATATTTAATTTGAACATCATACAGGTTTACCTGAGATTGATAAATGTTCTAATTTTGGTGAAAAAAATCATTATAATCATAGTAATGGTTGGTATAAAATTCTTACATCTCAATTAAGTTATTGGTTGATATAAGTCTAAGATGTAATTCGTTGTTAATTAAAAATGGATGATTATTTATGAAAATAATTTAATTTAATAAGAATTTTGTTTATAAAAATAATTTAATATGAAATTTATTTACAAAATATAATTTAATACTGTTTTGGTAAACCAAAATTAATGAATAATTTTTTTTAAATGAACGATTATTTACAAAAATAATTCAATATCACACTTATTTATCGAAATAAATTATTATCAAAATTATTATGAAAAAAATTAATTTACTTATCAATCACACATGATTTAATTTAGTGTATCAATAATTAATTAACATCCATTACTAGTTTACTATATAAATTTGGTAACTTTTAATTTGACATTCCTATCAATCACACAATTGGCACAATTGGTAATCATATCAAAATTATCATTTTAGTTATAAATACTCATATCTTGGTGAAATAAAATCCAATTTGATTAATTCAACTATAAATACCTAGCTACGCATACACAAGACTATTTCATTTTCGTTGTTTATTTCTAAAATAGTCAATTGTTAAACTTTTTCTTTTTCCGTTTCTTCATTAAGCTTCCTTGGAGGATAAATACGAGAACACAAATTCACTCATCTTTATATTCTTTTTCTAAGCTAATTTTTTGTCCTTTTTAATTTTCTTTCAATGTATTCTTATATAGTTTGTTATTTTTATGAAGGGTAAACACAAGTTAGAAACACAAATTTATATTTTCTGCTGTGGTGGATTAACGGTGCTTGTGTTGGGCATGGTTTATTTCTCATGCTTAGAACATGAAATAGCCAAGTCAACATGTAAATTATCAGCACATTGCGAATGCACCATCACTATCCCTCATTTTGTCTAAGTTTTTAGCGGGGACCAAATAATACAATCTTCCTTCAGAGTAGTAAAATTTTAAAATAAAACCATTTGTGATATTCTCGATCTAGGCCAAAAATAGTGATAAAGATAGTGACTATTTCTCATTATAACAGCTTTGGAAAATAATTTAATAGAAATGTTAAAGGGTGAGAAAGACTTGTTCTTATAGGTATATGAAAGTCCTGCATGCACTGCATGTGTTGTTCAAGAGGAGCATTAGTTTGCCTTCTCATGGATCCAATTCTTCAAGAAAAATGGCTCTGGGTTCCACCTATGGGGACATCAATCTAAAGAGAAACCCCACAAAGAAGTGTAATAATAATAATAGTGACAAGAAGAATCACCCACTTCTAAGCTTCTTTGGCTCTTCGTAGGAAAAAGAAAACAACAGCAAGGCCTGAATTTGCAAGGTATCATGAGTATCTCAAGGAAGGAGACATGTGGGATTTGAATTCCAATAAACCTGTGATGTATTACAAATGATCATAGCTAGCTTGCTTCGGGTTTGAATGCAAACTTTGTTGGTATATTACGTTAAGAATTTATATAGTACTACTATTTGATTCTTAATTATGTCAAATTACTCTGACAAGATGTAGAATATGGTTACTTTTGCTATTAATTAATCATGCATTTGCAAACATCAAAAAGTTCATCAGCCTGTTTTCGATAGGTTCTAGTAATATAAAGAAGTTAATTAAGCAGACTCTTTTTTTTCAATGAAATATTGGTAGTTGATAATGATTTTGTTCTTAATAACATATTCTTTTTTATTCTATTTTGGATAAATCAAACTTCATAAATATTTTGGATAAATTACAACATAACTAATGTGGTAAGGTGCAACACGTTATAATTAGTTATTGATTTATATTAGCATATAGTAAAGTAATCCATGTTTTTGAGATATATATGTTTGAGTGACTATCTGCTTATAATATATAAAAATTCAAATTTTCAATATCATATTACATCATCAAGATTAGTTATTTAGAAGAAGAAGATGATTTTAACTTTTCAATATCACACAATACAATTAATGATTTGAGGGAAGGAAAACATTCTATATCTTATATCATCGTTGATATAATTTAATAAAATTAATAATTTCTTACATTAATAATATTTATTTACAATATATAAAAGATGAGTTTTTCAATATCACCTTGACATGTAAGCAAGATTAGTAGTGATTTGGAAGAAGAGAATTATTTTTCTCACGTCTTTAAAATCAGCGATTTAAAGGAAAAAAACCATTCTACATTTTATGCCATTATATTAATTCAAAAGAGCACTGATTAATATTCATTAATATAATTTAATAAAATCAATAACTTCTCATATTGATAATAATTTAAATTATTTATAATATTTAATTTTACATATAGAATTAATATTAAAAATTTATTAAATAAAATAAATTTAAAATTTTAATTAATTTAATATTATTATCTATGCACAAATTTATTTAATTAGTTACTTTAAAATATATTTATGGAAAAATAATGAATTTAATTCATGATTTGAAAGTTATAAAATAATATAATATGAAAATAAAAATATATATATATAATTAAAAATAAAATTATTGATAGTAATATGTAATGTTAATTATTAATTTAATTTAGAACTAATTAGGTAAATATAAATTAATGAAGAAGACTAATAGCTGATATAAATATAAGAATTTTTACATTATTTTAAATTTTATTTTATAAACTAATTTTTTAAAAAACTATAAATTGAATCATATTAAACAAGATTAATAGGAAATCATTATATATATATATATATATATATATATATATATATATATATGACTTTTAAGATTGAATATACACTTTTCAATTAAGTTCATTCATAATCATTTAAATATATTAACCCTAATTATATAAATTTGATACTATTTTAAATAATAAATTTCATATTAATGGTAAATTAAATAATATTTGACTATGCTTAATTTTATTTTATTTTAAAAAGGTACATTAACGTATATATTTAACAAAATAACTAAAAATATTTATAATATTATATACTGTAAAACAATATATATTAAAATTGTGTAATATATTTATTATTATTATTATATATTAAAATTCTATAATATATTATTTGTTTCTTACTTTTTTTACTTGGTTCTTTGTATAAATTTAATATTATTTAAGGCTTTTAATAATTAAAATATTTTTAAAATAACTAATATTTATAGTGATTGATTATAATTAAAATTATATTACCGTTTTCATCATTCATTACCAAATTGATGATTTTATTTTCTATATAGATTATGCTTCAAAGGGTTATAAATATCCACCCAATCTCTTTCTAGTGTGTCTTCTTCTTCTTCTTAGTGTTAATTATATTTATATTTTGATTTTAGATCTAATTCTTTGAATAATTTTTGTGAAATTGAATAAACATTTAAATCAATATCATGTTTTCATAAAAAATTTCTTATGTAAATCATTTATCCAATACATTTTGAGGAATGGAAAATGAAAATTGGAGACCATATATTTCATACGTCTATCATCTTACTTTTTGCCTTTTATCATTATTTTTTCCTTTGCAAATATCATTTCCGTTATTTTTTTTCTTCATTCTATTGTTATGTTATTATATATTTTGATATAATATTATTTATTTTATTTTTCATTTTTTATGTATAAAAGGATACTTTGAACATGTCATCGATCATTGTCAAAAATAAAAATTTAAATCTTTTAGATTAATAAGATATAATGTGAATTTATATTCATCATTAATAAAAAAATATTTGTTTAAATTTTTATTTTTAGTGTTTTTTATATTTGTATTTTAATTTTATGTCTAATTGTTTCTTTAAGTAATTTTTGTGAAATTGAATAAACATTTGAATCAATATCATGTTTTTATTGAAAAATTCTTACATGAATCATCTTTCTTATTCTCTTTCATTATTTTTTATTTTTTCTTTGCAAGAATCATTTTTGTTTTTTCTTCTTCTTCATTTTAGTGTTATGTTATCATAAGTTTTAAGTATTATTATTGTTCAGGTTTTTTATATATGTTTCATTTTTTTTTTCTTTTATAACTATTGTATTAAAAATTTTACTTTTTATATTATATTTGTTCAATAAAATATGAAGATATTTTATTATTGTGATAATTTTTATTTTTTGTATCAATCATATTTTGAATAATTTTATTACAAATCTTTATTTTTTCTACTCAAATCAATTTTCGAATGATAATTTTTAGCTATCAATTGACTAATTTATGTTCTATAAAATACATGATATCGATGTAAATAATTTACTAATTATCATTAACGCAATCAATTTAATAATTATATTTTTAATTTTAAAATATATTCTAAAACTTATCGTAAATAATTTAAATAATTAAATTGATAATACAAATTGCATAATAATAATAATAATAGTAATAATAATAATAATTATTATTATTATTTATAAATGTCAATCATAAGATGCTATAAGTTAATATATCCTTATACATCTAGACCATAAAAGATAATAAAAATTAATTAAATATCATTAATTTGAAATAGTTAGTATGTAACAATACAATTATTATTACAAAGAAACAATAGAATGTAATAGTTAATAGCATATTAAAAATTAATAATAAATACAGATAATTGATGACATTTTTAATAAGTTAATAAATATGAAAATAATAATATTTAAATTTTCAAACGTGTAATTATTTTCATAAATAAATTTTGAAAATTAGTAAGCAAAAAAAAAAACTAAAATTAAGAATAAATAAATAATTATTATTATTACTATTATTAAAGCAAAAGCCAAAAGATAACCATGCTGAACCTAATTTCCCCCCTCAAATTACCGCCTCTGGTCCTATTTACACTACAACTTATTCTTATAAATAAGATCAGATGTAAAATAAGACGACGAATACATTTTTTTCATAGCTAAAAGATGAATATATATTTTTAACTTTGCAAAGAAAATTCTTTTAGATACTATCATTAAAATGGAATAATTTTGTTGTCCTCTTTGATTTAAATCATTTTTATATGCATTCATATGGAAAAAATAAAAAAGTGGAAAATAAAATATAATTATGTAAGATGCTTAATTGACACTGATTCACATGACCGAACTCTATTGTTAATCATATGAAATGACCAACCCAAGTATGTTTGATCAGACGTTATATAAGGGGCAAGCAATTTTACAAAGGGTACTATTATTGACTCCTATAAAATTTCTCTTAACCCCTATTAGTGAAGTGCAATTACTAAAATACACTTTAAACATTTTACCAACCCTTCCCCATCCCACCACTCTCTCCTTCTTCCGTCTTTCCCTTCATTTATTTTATCATTTTCTCTCCTTTTTTTTCATTCATTTCTTTCTTTTCTTTTTTCTTTTCCTCTCTCCCCTCTCTTCACTCTTTGCATTCACGCTAGTAAAGGTTTTTTTTTAAATTTTTGTAAACATACTGAAATCATAATTTTATTATATTTTTTTAATAACGGAAGTTTCATTTCTTTTTTTATGTTTTTGTATACCATAACGAAATCATGATTCCGATATATTTAGAGATAAAAAAAAAATTACACAACAAAATTATTTAATTAGGTATTTTTCATGAAAAGTTATTTGTAAAAAAATTATATTTTACTTGAATTAATTTTTATACAAATTATATTAAGACAATATACATTATAAAATGTAATAGTATTATAGTAATCAAATTAATTTTTACATAAACTATCTTTTATATAAATTTAAATTAATGGTAACATAAATTATTCTTTTTAACTGTAATCAAATTAATATCATGAATTAATTTGATTATTATTACTAAAATTAATTCTGATTATCTTTATAAATAATAACTTAATTTTAATTAAAAAAATATTGAATGCTATTAAAAAGATAAATTATATTATAATTAATTTGATTACTCAAAAAAAAATAACTTTCATTTATAACTAATAAAAAATTGTAAACAAAAAAAGAAACAACATAAATGCAATTATGTTGTGCTCTTTATTGAGATACACAACAAATTTGTATTTGTATTTTAAACCAAAAAAAGTTACACCAGTTGTCTCAACAAAGATCCCACTAGAATCATAATTTTATTGTATAATTTTTTCATACAAGGAGGTGAAAAAAATATACAAAATTCTATTGTATACTATACAACTGAATTTCAATTCCGCTGAACACCAGTTTTTACACTTCTTAATACTGAGGAAACATAATTCTACTGTGTATTATAGATGATAGATTTGAAATTTTTGAACCGTGGTAGAGACCAGTAGTAACTTGGTTGGGGCCATTAGCAACCCCTTTTACAAAACAATCCCTCGGTAATTTATGGTCCATCGTACAACACAAACGCTAGAAAGTAGCACCACGCTCCAGCCTCGGTTGACGCCTCTGGGTAGCAACTAATATTTAGAAATGAAAGAATGATCAAAAGTGCAATCAATAAATTTTCGTCTTACTAGACTAAGCTGAAATCCAGAAGCATTCAGCCAATTCCATGCAGATTCATGGTGTTTTATATCCTTAAAATATATTATGATTTAAGATTCAGAACAGGAATTCCAAAAAGTTTGTTGGTCATATAAATGCAAGCCCCTATATGCTTTTTTGTATGTATTTACTTTTTAATTTTTGCTATAAGTAGGATGAATATTTCTTACATATAAATATTCAGGGAATAATAATATTACAGAACGTGGAAAATGATAAAAATAACGAGGTATCTGCAGAATCTCATATTGCTAGGTAAGGGAACTGCTCTCTTGCAAAGGGGAATGTTAAAAAACAGAACAGTGTGTGCTATCGCTCTTCTGAGTTGAATTTGTTCCAAGCTTCCTGGATATTGAAGGGGGGAAAAAAGCAAAACAAAGAAAGCCAAAATAAGAGGTCGTTCATAATAAAGTCTATGGACTAAGATGCTCCATGCAACTTGAACGTTTTATCATCAGAATGAGGGGTTATTGGATAGATCATCTTGCCAAGTAAGAAACAAAGAACAAAATAGTTTACATTTATTGACATTCAAGCTTGGGGTAGGAGGTTTGGTAAAAGGTGCCAGATACCAACCTCACCAAGCACATGAGCATTTATCGGCATGTTTGAGTATTTGCATGTTCACTTGATAGATAACAGCATTATGGTTTGCTCTGGCAAATATCCCCCTATGCAGACGGTTCAAATAAATAAATTAACTGAAAGATGCCATGCAAGACATACCTTTAGTAGATCAAAGACTTTCTCACATATGTATTTGTGTTGAATACTTGCTCCACGTTGCTGTAACTTGTCAGGATGGACACAAAGGGTGGCCTTCCTGTAAGCTTTCTTTACAGCAGCAGAAGTAATGACGTCTGTGAGTGGGATTGGCTGCCAGCCACTATCAGGCCCAAGAATCTGACAAGATGAAAAAATTAGATAAGGAACAACATGGAGAGTCTAGTTAATCAAGATAAGGAAATGTTCCAAATAGTGGGGGAGAAAGAGATGGTAAAAAGGAAGTTAAGAACATCAGAAATCAGGATTAAGCCACCAATTTAGTGTCATCTGTTTGAGACTTGTTTAGTGGACCTTCAAATGTCACCCCTTACAGTGTTGAGTGAAAAGAAGTTGGGGGTAAGAGAAGAAAGGAGGGGCATGAGTTATTTGACTTATTTCAGAATACAAAAACCTACATATTGCAAGGTTGAAAGTAATGCACGCAAATTTCCTTCTTTTCCACTTGACCACCTCCTGACTTCAGTATCCAGGGTTTCTGCTAATCTCTGCAGAGTATCACACTGGAGTAAGCAACAAAATGTGTAAACAACAATTGAGAAGCTAAAATGAATAACTGTTTGGATATAAGCTCACATTTCTCTCAGCTTGCTCCTTCTGGGCTACAAGGTCACGCATGTTCTTTTCTTCCAAAGCTTTTGCCTTACATTCCCAAAAAACTCATGGTCAATCTCATTTATTCTGTAAGTACAATTTATGTATGATTAACATAACAAGGTTGAAGAACTTACTGCACGCTCAGCTGTTCGGCGATACCTCTCCAGTCTAGCTCTACACCTCTGAGCTGATTCACCTTCTCGTTCTGATCTTTCAGTAAAAGAGGAAGCTTCAAGTAAAGGACAATACTGGTTAGGATTATATCAAGTGGAAGCAGTAAAATGTTGATTGAATTTTTATACAAAAGTACTGCAGGGGTTTCACATATCACATACCACCATAAACTGAGGAATATGGATATCTGGAATGCGTGAAAGAGCTAGAGTTCTGACAATGTGGATCCAGCATATCCTGCCATGTAATTGTTATAAACTCAGTAGGCAATTATGCAATTTATCACTTGCAGATTTAAGTGGATCTGTGGATACTTACTGAGGATGAAGAGCCCTGTCTCCCACCATATCTGAAAGAAACACTAAATTTGTCAGAGACAGATCTTACTAATCGATCTCTGGACTCAAATGCAGCTCTATCAACCTTAACTTTGTCCATTGCACGCTCTCGAGCCTCTGTAGTTGCTCTTTCTACAGCAGTTTGCTCTGCTTTCAATCTGGCTTCTGCAGCTGCCTTATCAGCATATGTTTTGTCCCTGGCCTCAGCGCATGCCTTTTCAAGTCTTTCTCTGGCCTCGGCCAGCGCTCTTTGTCGAGCTTCTGCAGTTGCTCTCTCAAATGCAGCCCTTTCTGCTCTCTCACGAGCATCAGCATATGTTCTATCACGAGCCTCCAAAGTTGCTTTATCAACCGCCATCCTATCTTTTTCTCTTTCCCTTTCCCTCTCAGCCTCTAGCATTGCACTGTCAACAGCCATTCTGTCTTTCTGTCTTTCCCTTTCTCTCTCCATCTCCTCTTCTATCTTTCTGAGACGATCTTTCTCCAACTCTCTATCTCTTCTTATCCTCTCAACATCTTTCTCTACTGAGGCAGAAGTTTCATTAAGATTTTTCTCTTTGCTTCTGGTGGAATGTGATACATGAGCCCTTTGAGAAGGTTTCTGGATATTCCCCACTTCTTGCACTGCAGCAGGTTCATCAGCTACAGTGTTCCTTCTGTAATCACCTTGGCTTGATGGCATTTGGTCCCTGCTTTCTTCGGGGTTTAGTGCAACATTCACATGCTGTTTAGTATTTTCTCTCTCACCAATTTTCCTCTCTCCACTTTGAACATCAAATTCCATTTGAGGGGCAGTCTTAGTTTTCTCAGTGCATGTCTGTTCACAACTAAAACTATGCTCATCACCATTGAAATTTGTTGCAGTGCAAGCCACCTTTCCTGAATGCTCTGCTTCTCCTTGGGACATTTCAGAAGCTCCTTTTCCCCTGTTATCCCTTGGATTTTCCACACACACCTTTTCCAATTTCTTTTCACCAACTTTGCAGTCAGTTTCTGTCTTTCCAATTTCTTGGTCAGCAATAGGGCCTTGACATACCTCCGGTTTTCGAATATTTTCTTCATGAATGGAGTCATCCATCTCTGTTTTCCATGTCTCATTGGTTTCTTTTGCAAAATTCATGTTTATCCCTTCTCCGTTACCTTCCATTTGTTCCAAAGCTTTGTCCAATCCCTTATGTTTTCCATTCTTGTTAGCATCTTTGAGCATCCTCTGACATTGCTTGGAGAGACCATCCTCACATGATATATACACAACTGCGTCCCTGTCAAATGCTTGGCCGGATGGGCTCTCAATTTCTTTCATCCTTTGAGCCTCATTTCCACAATTTTTTAGTAGATCTGGAGCTTGTTTCAGAACTTTCTGAACCCCCATGTCATCACCCACATCTTTTAGTCTGTTTCCTTTTCTATACCCACCACAAATCTCACTAAGTTTCTCTTTACCCTTGATCTCTTTCACATGCTTCATTTTCCCCCAGCTCAAAAGTCACTTTAGTTCTTTTCTCATTCATTTCCAGTTCAAAATCTTGTTTAAGTCCCTTTCCATTATCTACCTGCTCAAGAGCATTCTTTAAGCCTTCATTTTCTTCCAATTTAAAAGAACCTTTGAGGCTTTTCTCAACTTCATTTTTACACGCTTCTTTCAATTCCTTCTTGTTCTGAATCTGTTTAGCTTCAAGGACAATCTCATTTTCGCTTTTGCAAGTCAAATTGTCCTTGTAGCTATCCAGATTAAAGGTCTCGTCTGATCTTTCAAATATTTCTGGCTTCAAAGAACCTTTCACCCCTTGCTCATTCTCTGCAGCTCCAAGAGCAAAAGCTTCTATGTGAAATTTTCCATTCTCTTCCATTTTCTGAGACTGCTTGAGCCTTTTCATACTCAGTTGTTTCTGTTCATCCTCTTTTAGTTTTTTCTCATGTTCCATATGCTTCGTGCTCCACTGAACTTCACTTAGCTTTTGCCTATCAATCTCTTTTGATTCCTCGCTCTCTACTCGTTTATGCTCCTTGCATTGTTTCTCAGACACATCTTTTAAGCTTCCTGATTGGTCAGCCTTAGGTACTTTCTTTTCAGTTTTTCCATGCAAGTGGACCATTCTTGCTTTCTCACTCTTTTCAAGCTCAAAGATTTCGGCCATTTCCTCATTCTTCACATGCTCTCTCTGCCTGCATTCCTCGTTAGATGATTTAGATTTCCTAATGTTTTTTCCCTGTTCACAAGCCCCATTTCCTGCTTTCGATTTCTTCTTGCTTTCCTCCAGCTGATAACCTTCTACAACTTCTTTAACATTTCTGTATTCTTCTTTAATGTTAAATGTTTCTCGCTCTTTCTTGCCACACTCATGTGTTCTGGTATCTTGTACCAAACTCTTAGTATTACTATGGTTTATGGGCTGAATTACTGTTCCAGATTCTACTGTTCCCACCAGTTCAAAAAATTCAGTTGCTTCTTTCCACATCCCAACTCCGGTACTTCTATCTGATTCTTGAGATGCTCTGGATTCCTTGATGTGCATTTCCTCAAACATGTTTTGAAGTCTTTCCCCTTCTAACAATTCCACAGTTTCTGGGGTAGCCTTCCTAGTTTTCTGCCTTTCATCTGTAGCAGAAACTTTCTTTTTGCCAATTCTCTGATCACAAGTTGTCTGCATTCCCTCATCATTCAAACTATTAAATATACTTATATTCATACTCATCTTTGCTTCACTATTTTTTACATCATAACTTGAATTTACATTGCTTTCTAAAAACCCCTTCTTTCTCTCCTTCACTTCTTCAGCACTCCTATGTTTTGCTTCAGGTCTATGCATGACTTCTTTGATAGCAGCAGTAGATGAATTTGTATCAACCTCCACATCAAGGAATGGTGGCGAAGTGTCACCTAGAGTCTCTTCAGAATCAACCCACTCATTGTTTGAACAAAATCCACTGGTGTGCCCCAGTTTTGCATCCAGTGCAGGTGGTGGGCGAGAAGGCGGTGGCACTTGAGAGGGTAGAGTTCTGAGGCTGATGTCAGACACAGTTACGAATGTCTCACTGGAATGAGAACCATTTCTGTTGCATCCATCGTGCAGATCTAGATCACTACCAAGAACCTGTTCACCAGAATCAAAATTACCCGGATATGAGTCCGTTTGTCTCAGATGGTTTCTCTTTGCCTGGCTTGCATTAAATTCCATATCAAGGTCAACATCATCAACAACCTGTAAGGAAGGATCAGTCTTATGAAAGTGCATGATTTCGTCGAATACATGAGTGAATTCAGGATCAGCGCGCAGCTGACTTATATGAGTTTTCCCCTTTGACATATCTTCATTGCTTGAACCATCAACCTTATGATACGAAACGTTGAACTCTGTACTTCCATCAAAAGGCCGCAAATGATCTCCATTTGGCATCCCTTCGTTAATTCCAAAATGGTCAAAGTCTCCAGAAAATGAATCAGTTTCCACTGGTGACCTACAGATTATGAAAGAACACAATTACATCACTGCAATATAAAATTTCAATCTCAGTGAATTTAAATATATATAGAAACCAAAGCTCAAAAAATAGGTATAAAGAAACCAAAATCAAGCAGTGAAGAACTTCTACAAATACGCACAAAAATATTGAAAAGCAGACAAAAAGCATTTGGCATATACAGAAAAGTATATATATATATATATATATATATACACACACACACACACACACGTATGAAATCCAAAGAATTCACCGTTTAATCGACGAAACCATAATTACCATTTACCATCCCTGTTTTAGTCAGGGGAGGGGGGGGTAAGATTAAAACTTCAAAAAAAAAAAAAAAAACTCGGCGTCTTCAATTTGTTTCTGTAAAAGAAAACGAATTTTCTCAGAGAAATAAATCATCGCATATTCGAATTGAACGGCGAAATAACCAGAACCAGAACCATAGTTCGCGTTACTTCTCATAAAATCCTCGCTTCAACGGCGAAACTAAAATCATACACTAACACTAAACTGCAAAAACTCAAACAAAAACAAAATGTGATACACTAAACGGATCATGCATTAATCAAATATTCAGAACCAAATGGTAAAACAAAAAAGCAAACATTAAGACCACGATCGCATTCATTCGTACCAGGCTTCTTCTTCTTCTTCATCGTCTTCTTCGGAAACGCTGCCGCGAAACAAGTCCTCGTAGGAGAGCCAAAAGTTGAGGCCGTCGAAGCCGCGGAAGATTTCGGAGTAGTCGCAGGCGGCGTTTCGGAAGTCGAAGAAAACCTCGCCGGCAGCGTCGAGCGCCGGAAGATCCAACACCGGAATGGCGGAGGCGCGTGGCGCGTGGAAGCTCGCGAAAATTTCCCCGTAGTCCTCGAAGCGCGGGGAGAGGGAGTGGTGGTGGCCGCCGCCGGAGAACTTCGCCGCACCGCCGTAGACGTGGTCGTATAGAGTTTCCGCTGGGAAACCGCCGGCGCCGGTGGTGATTTTCTTGTGTGGTGGTTGCCGAGAATGCGCCACGCTTTCCATGAGAAACGTTAGGGTTGTTGTGTTGTTCTTACGCTTTCGCTTTCTATTTATCTCTCTCTCTATTCGCTCGCTTCTTCTTTTTGGTTTCTCTCTCTTGCGCGCTCTGGTTCTGTGTGAGTGCAGACACTGTTCGGCGTCAGAGGAGGAGGACGAGAAAAAAACGAGTGATGAAATTGAAAACGAATGGGAAAAGGTGGTGGCCGTAAATGACCAAACAGACCTTTCTATTTCTGGTTGTAAATTTGGTCTCCATTATTTCAACGAGCATTATGTGGAAATTAGAAATGATAATACTCCACTTTTTTTTTTAACCATATTCTGGTGTTTTTATTATATTACTTTTAAAGAGTAACTATTAATTTTAATAATGATGATTACTCATTCGAGAATCTAATTGATTATTTTTAGTAAAAAAAATTTAATAATATTTTCTTATAAGATTCGAGTTGAGATGTTATTTTAAAAAATCAAGTCTAATAATACTCTACATTTTATTGATTTTTTAATCATATAATATAAATTATTCATCTTAATGAATAAGATATGTTGATTTCTCTTTTCTTATAAGATTTGAATTTGATATTTTATTTCAATTTTTCCCTTAATACTATTATGAATTGAAACTTAATATAAATTAGACTTCTTATTTAATAAATTTAGTCATAATTCTATAATTTATAATATATTTTAATCTAGAATGTGTTACATAATATATTATATTGTCAATACTTCTCTTACTACTAAATAATGCATGTACTATACAGTTTATAATTTATATTATTGTTCAAATGGTTCAAGATTAAAATTTGATATAGTTAAACTTTATTTTGATTATTCATTAGCTTTACCTCTAATATTATATTGGAAATGTCGATAACTTGATATGGCTGCAAATTGTTTACGTAGACATACAATAGTGTGGTATTAGTAGTTTCATTAAATATTGGACTAAAATGTTTTGATTAAAATAGTAAGAGACTTTCTAAAAGAAAATAAATAAAAAGTAAATTTGAGAGGAAATAAACGTGCCAAATCAAATGAAAAAAAAAAAAAGAGTAGGGGACCGAGTCCGAGACTAAAATTACAATCATTAATTTAAAATAAAAAGTGATGTGATGTTGCATCGATTTTTATTTTTTTTTTCGTTTTCTTTGGTCCCAAAATTTTAAAGAATAAAGTAATTGATTGGAATAATTAAAATACGGAAATGAAAGTGGTTGCCGTTAACAACGCGGGAAAGGTGAAGAGTTGTTAAGGTTAACGTTAGCAAGATGGAGACATACTTGCTACTTTAACGCGTAAAAGATCTTCTAACATTGCAGAGAAATATATTGTTTTTTGAATTAATTTAAAAGACAAAAAAAAGTGATTTTATTTATATTTTTTATTTTCGATTACTTTAGACCTTATTTCGGTCCCTTTTGTTTAAAGCTATGTGTAAATTATAATGTATTATCAGTATATAATAAAAATGATTTTAATAAAACTCTTTGCACACCTGACACCTGGATATATCAACTATATAAGAAAGTGTTTTGATTGAAGTTTGAATATAACATTTTATCGTATACGTTAATTATTTAAACTTTTAAAAATTATGAAAAAGTATTAAATTAATTTTTAAAAGTTTTATTTCATTAAAACTATTTTATCACCATGGAATTCTTCAACATATTTTTAAGGATAAATGATCAATTTTACTCATTCTTTACACTCGCTATCAATTTAGTTTATGTACTATAAAAATATTAATTTAGTCCATAATTTTATAATTATAGTGACAATTTAATCCTTTCATTAAGTGTCTTTTATTTTCTTTTAACGACATGACACATGAAAAACAAATTCGCAAATCTATGTGGTGAAAGTGAAAGACATATGCTATGGACAAAGTATGTATTGTCCAAATTGTCACTTGAAATATGTGCATTTTATTTTTACCTTAGCTTTTATTAAGTTATAAAAAAAGTTTATCATTCATTAACCCTCTTCTTTTTTTTTTTTTACCTTCTGTAAGAGAGAGACTGAACTTTGGGTGCTAAATTTGCTTTGGTCCTCACGCATAGCCGGTGGTTGTGATGACATTGTGATGAACGATGGCATTTGATTTGTGATTGTTGTTTTTGTTCGATTTCTCGCTATGCATTAGAGGCTCACCTAATAAATGTTTGGATTATCTATGACCTATGTAAGGCTTGTAGATGAAGATGTATTTAACTATATGTATTGAACAAAATTTGCAATTTAATGGAACATGTATATTTTTATATTCATAGTATTGTTATGGATTATTTTGTTATTAAGTATTTGATGCAATGCATGTATATGATTATAAAAAATAAATTATAAGAATATTAAATAAAATTAATTTAACTGCTCAATAATTATTTTAATGATGATAGATATAAATATATAGATTTTTTTAGGTCAAATTTATAGATATTTAAAAAAATTAAAGTTTTAAATTATCAAACAAATTTCTAATTAAGAAAAATTTGCGCAATGAGGATTTAAAAATTAACATTATTTCATATTTAATTTCTTTAAAGAAGTTTAAATATTGATTAATTGAATTACAGAAGTAAAAATCTCTTTTTTTATTTAATTAACTAATTAAGAAAGAAGTCAATATTAATTTTATTTGATTTGTTTTTGAAAGAGTATAAAAATTTATAACACATATTAAAAAATTAAAAAAACACTTGACTTTATGAGAAGATTATGATATATAAATAATATGAATTTCTTAAGAAAAACTCAAACAAACAACCCTAAAAACAAATCAAAAAGCCAATTGCTATTATCGCAAAAAAATGATTTTGGAACATTGAAAATCGACCCAAATATGCACTTTACAAGTTAAAATTGTGTATGGTTGATTTTATAAAGTTCATAAAATCGAATAAATGAAATAATGTTTGTTTGTAAATCCTCATTACGCAAAAATGGTTAATTATCAAAAACCTATTTTCAATTTTCAACTGTGCTGTTTGTTGGATTATTTTGGTGGGAATCTAGGGGACCTTTTGTTTTTGCTACGAAACAAAAGCAAGAGACCGTGCCAGTTTATTTTGAAGCATAGAGACAAAGGTGACGCACTGATACAACGTAGGAGTGAGATTTGTTGCGTCTAAACTATACTGAGTTGAAAGTTCGTCAGTACAATATTGCTACATTGGACGATTTTTATTTATTTTTTAATTGGCACGAACTGGATTTCCTAAAATTTTCTGAATGAATAATAAACTATTTTTTTAATTTAAATTAAAAATCATATGGGCATTTATTTTTCAGATAATTTTTTTAGTCCTGATAATATTATTCTTTAAAATAAAACATGAAAACATTATTCTCAAGCATATTTTAAAAAATAGGTTTGGTTCACTATTAAAAATAATTAAAAATATTTTCTGTGTGTCTATAAATAATTAAAAGATATGTTTGTTTAACATTCTTTTCCTAGAAATATAAATAATTATTATTAAAATGTCCCTGTAGAACACTTGATGTATAAGAAAACTGTCCTGTAACACACTTGACAAATGTAATTGATTAGACTAAAATGATATTCTAATAAATTTAGAGTCTGACAATCACCTTGTTACTCCAAATACAAATTTAGAGAGATTGAAATTCTGATTAGGAAATATTTTCCTCAAATACTTGTCAATTAACATAAGTATGCAAAATAAAATTAAGTATAACATGCATAAACCATAAAATATTCTACTAATCATAAGATCAACATTGAATAATAAGAGTAAATATACATTATTATTTAAACTGTTGAAATTGTCTATTAAAAGATGAGTATAAGTAACATATTGACGGTAAATGAAATTGGTGCGAGAACAAAATTTATGGGAATGAGAAAAATTATAATACATACATGAATGAAACATTAAAAGGATAATGAGATAGTAAATAGTAAAGAGGATAAGTGTTTATTTTAATCACCTAGAAGAATTCTTGTCAGGTGAAAATAAATATTTCTTATATATCCTTTCTTTTGAGATTAAATATTAATTAAAGGTGAAATTATGACATGCAAAAATATGAAATTAATCATTTTATTACTTTATATAAATGCGGGATAAGTTTTTTCTCTATATTTTGGTAATTAAAAAATTTATCCAGAAACAAATCCCATGTAGGTATATTTTGAAGTAAACACATTCAGGACTAACTTTGCAAAAACACTTTCATCTTTAATATTTTTCCTAATAAAATAATAAAAAAATCTATACACCTACAATATAAAATAACTTTATATATATATATATTATCAACCAATTATACAAACTATTATACATAATAAATTTATTAATTTTTGTAATAATTATTTTATAAGTCATATTAATAATGATTTATTATTGATTTACACTGCAAAAAATTAACTCTAACAATTCAAAACTAGTATTAAAAACAATTTATATCCCTTGTCGTTGGTAAATTTTCGTGAATAGTGCTTTTTCACAAGAAAATTTCCTGTGATTCCTCAAAATATCCGATGAATGAAGATGGCTCCATTCAGGCAGCATTTAAAAAATAAAAAAGTGGTGACGATCGAGTGGGTCGTTGTTTGAGGTTGCTATACGATGAAAGAGAAATTTTTTTCTCTAATTTAATTTTTTTCTCTTACCTTCTCAATCACTAATTATCACTGTGTTCTATGCACCATGTGGGTTTATTTAATTTATCTACTAGTAAGCAATATGGCAC
This sequence comes from Glycine max, assembly GCF_000004515.6. Classification (NCBI taxonomy): domain Eukaryota; kingdom Viridiplantae; phylum Streptophyta; class Magnoliopsida; order Fabales; family Fabaceae; genus Glycine; species Glycine max. The sequence continues at coordinate 29,687,584 of NC_038252.2, forward strand.
TACATGGTTCAAAATTCAAATGTTGACAATACGAAATAATTTATACATCAGTGAGCTTTTAGGTGTATTGTAAGTTTAATTTCATTAGATACCCACAAAGTAAAGCCTAGGGAGACATTAGGGTTGTGATGTTTCCAGCATAAAAAAATGAATTGAGATTCCAGTTTGCTTTCTTGTGAGATATACATTCCAAAAAGATCACTCTTTCAAAGAACTTTCATTAATACGAAACTCTTGACGTTTGGTTAATTTTAGAAAAACCAACTTTTCTGTTAAACTCAAACGGCAGTTAACCAAAATGTGACGCAGAGTCTTATGTTTTACATGTACAACACCAAAATTAATTAATTCCGAAAATGTGATGCATAATATATAAAGGCACAGATAATATGCACAAAAGTGTAATCCAGAAATGCATCACATAATAGTTATAAAAAAAAAATGCTATATATAGCCACTAATACGTAGGATATATATGGGACCAACAAATGGAGTCCCAAATTGCACCCAAATGCAGAACATGTTCAGCACCAATATACACTAAATGCAAATTAATATGCACCAATACATTAATATACAGCGCTAATACACCAAAGTGTAGTCCCACGATGAACCAAAACCATAAATTAGTCATATGCAAAATTATAAACTGGACCTATGCCTTTACACACACAGACACATGACACACCCGACCCTCAACCTCCATTCCAGCGGTATTATGTCTACAACTACCTCTATGGTAAAGTTGAAAGTATCGAAATATATGTTAATGAATAATAAAAAAAATTCTAAATAAGTAGAGTTTATTTAGTACTAGTGGTTTTTTGGCTTGGTTTTGGCACCTCTTACTGCTGAAACTGGGTGTTATTAATAATATTTACATCTTTTGCCTTTCAAGAAAAAGTAAAGTTTATTAAATAAATTATACATCATAGATTTCTTTAATAAAAGTTCACACAGTGATATACATATTCTCCTATAAATAAATACATACATACAAGTAACACATCAAAATGAAAATTTAGTTCTGTTGAGGTAATTTTTAATTTTGAAATATTCAAAGATCAATTGAGTTTTCATTTTTAATTTTTAATTTCAACTTTGATTTTGAAAATTGTTGCAAAATCCAATTTGAAATGTAATTTCAAAATCAACTCCACAATTGCCCTCTCCATTTCCCCCCCCCCCCCCCCGCCCCCCCTTTCCTACACCCTCTCCTAGGTTTGCCTCGACGTTGCTTGCAACCCATCATCGAGATGGACCAACATCACCTTGTCTTTATAGACCTCATGTGCCAAGTTATATATATGCGCCTTCCACAACATCCACGTGTTATCAAAAACCAAAATGTTGCCACATGACTTTTGCATCTTGCTTGACACGCTCTACAAGGACAACCATGTCAGACTTTATTAGAGATATAGATTAGTTTAGTTAATTACTAACATCAATTATATAAGACAATATATTCATGTAATGAGAGACTTTTGCTCATTTGAACATTATCCCAATATTAACCAGTTTTACCTTTCTCCATCTTTCTCTCTCATTTTTCTATTTTTCTCTCTTTCATTTGCACTCATTCATTCATGACAAACATGAGATTTATCATGGTATCAAAGCAAGAACTTTCTACAGCTTTGTCATGTTTATTCACAGTGCCATTGGCAGCTTGTTTCTTTTTTTTCATGTATTCACTCTCGTAGTCATCATCATCATACTCTTCATCTTCGTTGTCTTCATCCTCCTCAACTCCATCCTCCATGATAGGTCCTTTATTAGCCAAAACAACACACTTGGTGCCAACCCGAGTCTGTTTCAAAACTTTTCATCTTCTCATGTTTCTGTTTTTTGTGTTCCAATTACATTTTTCCAAAAAAAATCCAAAACACAAAACATAACATTTTCCCTTTCCTTTGATTTCTGGCCTATCTGAGTCGCGATTCGTGAAACCACCACCACCAATCAATTCCTCTCCGCATCCACAACAAAACCCCTAAACATTTATCACTGTCGCCGCACCGGAGAGTTCCAGTCATCATGCTCCACTGCAACAGCGATGATTTCCATCCACCGTGCTCCATCACGTCAATGATTTTCAACCTCTATTTTACGTCTGCAAATGAAGTTCAGGTGTCTATGTTCCGAATGCAGCCAGAGTCGTTACCATTTTGCTTCTCTTTTGAATTTGAAGGCCTAAATTGCACACACACACAATAATATTCAACATGATGTTTCACCGCAGACAGTAATCCGCTTACTGAAAGAACTTGCTCACAACAAAATGAAGTTTGCGTAAGATTCTCTCCATGTCTAGCACTGCCCAGTTTTTGCCTACAAGGTGTTTGATTAAATGTTTTTGAAGATTTTGAAGGTATTGACTATTGTTTGAAGTTTTATACTATTTCAGGAAGGTGCACACCAACTATTTGGTGATTAATCTTTTCAGTGTTTCATTGATATTTGGTCTGTTTTGGTTTATTGTTTTCAGTCTTTTTGACTTGTTTTAATGATTTTAGTTTCTACCATGTGTGGTGGTTAAACATTGTTCATTTGTTTGCTTCTGTCCATGGTGGTTAAGTGTTGTTTTAGCTTTTACCATGGGTGGTTAAACCTTGATTATTGTTGGTTTCCAAAGTATTTTTGAAAAGTCCTCATAGAAGACAAAGAGATGTGGAAATAGTACTTCAAGATCTGTTACGTGTCCAAGGTATCTTGTTCTTCTTGGCATCTATTATTTTAGCACAAATATTTTTAGTTCTTAAGAAGAAACAATTTGAGAAGGTTCAATTGTCCAAAATGAATTTCTAGTCCTGCATATTTATTAACATATTAAACTCATAAAAATAACTAAACTTTTTTGTTGATAATTTTTGTGATTCTTCTATTTTGTTAATGTAAGCTTCTTCTGTCCATGGTGATTAAACATTGTTTAAGCTTTTGCTATGGATGGTTAATCATTGAATTGTTGTTTTGCTTTTGCCCTTGATGGTTAAGCCTTGTTGCTTCTGCCAAGTGGTTAAACTTTGAGGTATAGTTTCTACTTGGTGGTTAAACTTTGATAGTTTCATGGATTGATGATTTGAGCTTCTCTCAAATGGCCTTATTGTAAATTTTCCTTGATGGTTAAGTTTTGATGCTTGCTTTGAACTCTTAAAAGAAGATTGAGAAAGTCGATGTTGATCGAAGATTTGTAGAAGCTACAGTTTTTGGCCAATGTATTTTCGGCATATTTAGCTATATTTCAATTATTTAGACTTTATTCTCATTTCATTTGATGTTGATGTTATCTTCTCCAAGCCGGAAGTGTTTTCAACACCTTCCAACTTACGAGGGGTATTAGAGATATAGATTAGTTTAATTAGTTATTAGCATCAATTATATAAGACACAATGTGTTCATATAATGAGAAATTTTTGCTCATTTGACAAGTTTACCTTTCTCCATCTTTCTCTCTTCAATTTGTACTCATTCATTCATGGCAAACATGAGATTTATCAGAGACTCATTATTAGGGTTTTCAAAACCAAACACAAAGTAGTCATTGCAAGAGGGCGATGATGGGATTTGTGCAGCAACAGAACTTAGATCAGTGGTGGTAGTGGTGAGAGTGAGGGTGGATACGTGAGGGAGAGAGAGAGAGACGAAGAGAAAATGATGATAGTGATCGATGAGGGGAAGAAAAAAGAGAAAATTATACACATGACCAATAAGAGACAACTGGTGATGAGAGAGAGGGAGCAACATGACATAAAAGTATTAGAGGGTTAAAGTAAAACCATCAACAAAACCCACAAATCTATTTTTATTGTTTTTAAAAAGAGAAATTATTTTAAAAAGAAGAAAATACTAACTTAATCTATTTTTGTTGAACATAATTTCATTTTGAAACAACATTTTAAAACAGAAAATCAGAAACTAACCACCACTCCGAACGACCTTCGGACCTTAGTTTTCTACTCTACCTGTTTTGGTATCACAGATTCACATTGAGTAATTATTGTATTGAATTACTATCACTTTCCACTAAAGAATCATAGTCACATCAGCATACAACAAAAGAATTACTATCACTATCCAATATTCGAGTAGTCATCTTGTTTTCAGCAAGCTTTTGGCGATAGAATATATGAATGCTACTTCGGCAAAAGTGGTTGCTGAGATGACACTAAGATCATATTGAATAAAGTTTTAATTCATATTCTTATTAAAACAGTTGTGATCCATAGAATAGAGCTAGTACATACACATATCATGATAAACCCACATTTTCTACCAATCATCATCCGAAATGGCACTTTAAAATAAAATTTTAGAGAAAAAAAATGTTTGGCCTAAATAATCTTCCCGAAGTCACGTCCAACCAATATAAAACAGGAAAATATGCTTGAGAAGAAGTATCCTAAAAAGGCTATAAATGTGTATTCAATGAATACTTGAGTAATAAGTTTAAATAATTATATAATGTTCTATGTACATCTAATATGCACACGCGCTATGCGCCATGATCGTAGAACCAAGATTATGTTTATTACTTCATATAAAAAAGAAAATGATTATGATTATTCCCATAGTACTCTAGAATTCAACAACACAATTAGTGGTACAGATATATCATCTTGAAAAATATGACACACCACAAACATTATGTTTCGTATACTCAATTAATCACGTAAGCACAAAATAGGGACACCAAATTGAAAACGATTTTTGAATATGGCATTATGGTTATAATCTTATAACTTTGGGTGAGTTCTAACTTAATTTCAAAAATTAATTCATAAAATAAGGATTATTTTCTATTTATACAGAGAGTATCATATAAAAATGATCTTATATAAGAATGAGAATAACTAATATATTAGATTAAAACATTAAATTATTTTAAATTTAAATTAAAATTTCATTTAATCATAAATTTTTTGTAAAATTTGTTAAACAAAAGATCAATATATTTAATGTTCTGTTTGAAAATAATTCTTCTTTTTAGACATATTTTATTTTTCTTTTTTTATAGTTTTATTGTGAAGATAATTACAATTTTTCTTTTTAGACAATATTTAAATATTATTCATTTTTCTTTTTGAGTACATGGGTTTAATTATGTCTTTGTGTAAAAAACAAACCTTGATATGACATGTGGAATTGATATTTTCTATATAAATATATTTTTCTATCTATATGTTCTTGAATCGTTTTAAAAAAAACACATAATTATAAATATTTATATGAATTTGATATATTATATTTATCTATTTGTTTGAATGAATTTTAATTTATTTAATTATTTCTCCTATTAGGTAAGTCTACTTTTATGCATGTTACCCTCTATTTATATACATTATTTTAACATATGATTAGTCAATCTCTAACATATAAGAAAATAATTAATTTAATCACTAATTAAAATTAAGAGGGGAGGACGAAAATGAAAGCAATTTTGGGAAGGAACCTTTTATATTTCAGTTGGATATATAACTAGATAAGATAAGGAACATTAAATGAGAGAGTTGAAATGGTAGAGGCTGCATGCAGCTGGCAATATATCGATGGAAGGTGGTAGATGGTGGTTTGGCAAAATTTGTAACAAAATAGATTGTTATAGGATTGACATGCTTCATATCCATATTGGGGTATATCAATATCACCTTGAGAAGGTTCTGATGTTGATAGGATATTCCAGCATTAAATTTGAACCCTAACTGTCTCGAATAGATGTCAAGAGCTGTATCCATTGCTGAGTGGATGAGAATTAGGGACCCCACTAGCTGAAATGGTTGCTTTCAGATAATGCTGATTTGAACTAGGGACTTGCATAATGAGGTAATAGAGATATATTACAGAGATAATTTCACTTGCTAAAAGTATATATAATATAAATCCATGGCATTAATCAGTTCTAGCTGTTCACACATCTATAATTGCCTATCTGAATTTTATATTTGGTAGTATGCTTATCCAAATTTCAATTTTGGTTACAAAGCATCCATCATGATTTGAGTGAATGAATTCAAAAGGAAAGGAACGCGTTGCTTTCTTTGGTTGCAATATACTAATATTTAACGAAAGATTTTAGTATGGCATGTTTTCTTGCTCCGGGGATTTTAATAAGCAGACATGAAACATCATGCCATTTTCCCTGCTGCCTTCTGCCTAACATTAAACTTAATGCCGGTTGCTAAAGAATTCTTTAACATATAAGTAGGTATAATACCGTTAATTGTGTTATAGTATATGTTTTTCAATGTAGATCGTGATTATGTTATTTAGACTAATTTTACATTTTTTTTCAATATTTTCTTACCCTATATTAATTAATAGACAATCTTTCCAAGATATGGCAAGCGCTAAACGCAATTAATGGTTTTTGCATAGACGTGAGTCTTGAGATTGGGCATATAATCATATGTTTAAACATTAAGAAACTAGAACCTGACGGATTTGCTTAACCATTGAAAGATAAAACAACTAAACTTTAAATTTTAAGTTCACTAACAAAGATATTGTCATTAATTAGTTTTATAAAGCATGAAAGACCACATATATTAACAAAATATATATTAGTAGAGATACCTAGCTAATTTATAACTTTCGCCTTTAAAAAAAATTATTTGTTTTAGGAATCAGAGTCAGCATTGAATGCACTGGATAAACAGCATGCGCTTACACATGGGAACGATCTATTAACAAGAAATTTTGTGTAAATTATTGTCGTGGGTAAAAGCTTTTTAGTACAACAATTAATATGAGTATAATTAGTGTCTGATAAAATGGACTGAAAAATATCTATAGCAGAGAGACAAAAGAAAAATTAAGGAATTAGAGACTTCTTCTACTTGAACTAATTTATTTGATAGACAATCAATTAAAATACCATATGATTATTAACATTGCATCTCTCATTATTAACTAAAGTTCATAAATGTTCAAGTTTAATAATATTATTTAAGGACTTTTGTAATTTTTTATGTGTCCATATAAAATTGTTTTAGGTGAATTAAGAATGTCATTGATTACAATTACTAAACTATTTTATAAAATAAAAAAATAAAAAAATACTTTCTCTGAATTCATATATATATATATATATATATATATATATATATAAAAGCAAAAATAACTAATGTTACATTAATTAAAAAAATTAATTAATATTATTTAATTTTTCTTATCTCAAGTAAAAAAAATAAGATTATTTCTAAATATTTTTCATTGAAACTTACTATTATAAATATAAAGGATTCACTTAAAATAGAATTAAAATTAACTAAATGATATTTTAGGAATAATAACATTAAATATAACAAAAATAATTAAATTTTTTATATTTAAGTTTAATATATAAGATAATTTTTTCTATGAATTTGGATTATTATATTTGAAGTTTAAAAGAGACAACATGCATGGACCACAGGTACACTAAAAAGAATGAACCTAGTCTTCGGAATCTGAAATTCTGAATACCATAACCCGTCAAATAACCTTAGGCTTCTTTAAATCTTATCGTCACTTTGGTGTTTGCCTCCCAATAACCCGTCAAGGCATCAACAATCAACCACCATATAATAAGGCACCCACTTTCAAAATTTCATAGGCATTAGGCAATATTTTATATAAGTTTTATATGAAAAATCGTACATGTTTTTATTTTATATATCAAATTTATTTTAATTTCTAATAACTATGAAATACTATTTTTTCTTCTTCTTAAATATTATATAAGGTACTTTCTGCACTACTCATTCTTAGTTCTTGTGCTTTAATAATTAAAACGAATTCTTTAATAATTTCATGTTCCTAAGATTCAAAGAGTTCTTCTTTTTAGTAACTCAACAGATTCAAAGCTGTTAAGCTTGTGTAAGAAAAGAAAAGAGAACTAAAGAAAAGTAAGATTCAAATCTAATCAAACAGTTTCTTGCTATTTCATTGGTGACCAATCACATTCCAGTGAGCTTTCCGTCCTTGTGGTTGTTCCGTCATTTTGTGATTTGTGTAAAATAAAATATTTCTCGGCCAAAAACTAAAAATCAATTCCCAAATTTCTAAAATTTATTTAAAAGATTAATATCTTTTAACATATTTTTTTATAAGTACAGATTATGAGAAATATTCAAGTCACACATCGTCTAAAAATAAAATCAAATTAAAATATATAAATAAGAAATAACCCTTATCCTTGAATTAATTTTTGGAATTGGATTAAATCTTTCACGTTATTCATTCTAAGAGGTTATCATAACATATTCAATTCAATGTTAATCCAAATGGGTCACACTTCATTCATTATTCAGGCACCAAGAAAATCCAATAAATGATAGATATACGAAAATATATCAGAAAATACTTAAATCACATATATCTAAAAATAAAATTAAATTATAATATATAAATAAGGAGCGATTATTCCATCAATTAAGTCAAATGATTATTATTTTTTTACAGTAGTATTAGTGTTTAAGAAGATTTGAATTCAAGAAATCAAGAAGATAACATGGTCCACTTAACCAAAACCAAAGAAAAAGGGAGGAGGGGGGGGGTCCTTGTGTCGTCTACTTTTATATTGACTCACGTATACCAAAGCTCGTATTCAGAGACTCATCATGCTCAATTTCTTTTTGTTTAATAATGCGACTATTAATCATATTACCACACCACTCCTATCCACGTAAGAAAACGTAATACATACACAAAAATCTTAGTCATAATTAATCTTATAGATATATAGAAAATCTTCTAATAATCAATTATTCCACCCTAGGCCTTTTTTGTTTTTAAATTGCCGGCCACATTTTATTTTATTTTAAAAAAAAATTATACATATCAAGTTATTGATCAAAGTATGGGGACTTTCAGGCTTTTAACTAGTGTTGATGTCAATTACCTTACTATATATATTTAAATAAGGTTATGCATAGAGTGATTTATAATTGATTTATGAAAATCAACATTTATCATATTTGCATATTCAAGATTATTATCGGTAAGAAATGACACAAATAATACAAGTTTGGTTGGTACTTAATTGCAGATCCTTGCCTCCGTAGGTTGATGCTTATAAACTATGTGAACTAGGAGTACAGGTTCTGTTTCACAACTTTCAAATAATGTAATACGTGCAAAACATTTTTGTTCCTTCTTGTTTTAGGTAAAGCATAAACATCTAGAACTTTGTTGGGGAACACGTTATTAAAGACATTATTAACGGATACATACGATGATGACTTGACTAGGTCCTCTGTTTTGCGCAATGTTATAACATGAAGCAATAAAATGATTGAATATTGGGTCCATTTAAAATTAAAATATAGAATAAATAGTTAAATTTGTTTTTAAAAGTATAATGAATTAATAAATTAATTTCTGAGAAATGAAAATACAAATTTAATTTATGAATGTACACAAATTATAACAAATTAGTCAAACTGATAAATTTGTAAGAATATATTATCATTAAATTATAATATTAAAAGACCAATTTAACAATAAATAATATTTTTTATAACTAATTTCATATTAAATTATAAAATTTAGAATTTAATTTATATTAATTTTTTTACGAGACTAATTTATTATATTTTTTATATATTTAAAAACTAAATTTAAATTTTATTTTTAAGACTAATTTATAAATCTCTCGTGCTTTTGAGAATAAATTTGATTATTTTCTTTCAATGGTGTGAATAATGAAACTCCTTGGTCAGCCATGGTGGTCTGAGAGTGGCATAACACTTTCTTTGAGTCTCCGAAGTCCGAACAAACAACACATTTTTTTAAAGAGAAAAGTGCCATAATATAGAAGTGATTATAAATTAGTTAATTTAGTTATATTTCCTCAAATTAACATCTAATCCATTGTCGTCCAGCGGTTAGGATATCTGGCTTTCACCCAGGAGACCCGGGTTCGATTCCCGGCAATGGAACTTTTTCCAATATTCTTTTTATCTTTATTTTTCAGCATTTTTGTGTGTGTGATTTATTGGCCCAACTATTAGCCAATAGCCCCAATAGTAAAAGATAGTGCCCATCAAATTAGCAAATTAACACAGATCCATCCATGCCTTAAAATGGCCCATTACTCTCATAAAAGCACATTGTCCTCCACGGAAAGTCTTTGAGTAATTCTATTAGCACCTCCCTTTTTATTTCTTAAGGAATGTACAAATTAATTTCTAGAATTAAAGAAGTAGAGACCTATTTTTTGGTTATCTATTTTCTTATCAATTTTGTCAGTAACCAAAAGAATCGGCAGAGACCTAAGACGGGGATCTCTTCTAAAATCGAAATTTTCTAGTGCTTTGTATATCTCAAATATGAACCCACAGTTGATGTCTCTAGATATGTAATTTTTTTTTTATTTCTTTTCATTTTTACTTGCATTCATGTTTTGTCTTTTAATTTATTATTTGTTTCATGTATTGCAATCCAATATGTTGTTCCTTTTTTTCATTTTTTAATTATTTATTAAGAGTTTTGATTTCACATTTTAATTAGTATTATTTAGTTTCGATTTCACTTTGGCATATGTTTTTACTATGATTATTATATCAATCTTTCAAAATCGAATCAGATCATTTCAAAAAAGCAATATATATATATATATATATATATATATATATATATATATATATATATATATATATATATATATATATATATATATATATATATATATTGTAGTTCATTTTGTTTTCATGGTTCCTATTATGACAACCAAATTGTATAATGCTTTTACTATTATTATCAATCTTCCATGGTTGATGGGTAGACGTGTTCAAAATTGAATTAAACCATTGTAAAATATATATCAAACCATTTAAAAAAAATAAAAAAAACTAATCAAACGAAAATGCATATTTTTTTTAGTTCGATATCATTTCTTGATTCCTATTATGAAAACCAATTTAGGCAAGGCCAAATCAAATGGCACATTTTACTTATATTGATTTTCTTTTTATATCTTCATGTAAAATCCTATTTTTCTGAACCATAAGTCTTGACTACTCTAATGCATTATTGTTGGCTCCTCCTTTCATTTTGACACTTACTTTTGGTTTCTCTCAAGTTTTTTCTCCTCTTATATTTTGTCTTCAATCATAACATCATAAAACTATTGATGTGTCATTGATTTATATTTAATTTTACACTTTTACTCACTCCTGCTACCAAGTAAAGATTGTTTCCAAGGTGTTTTTTTCTTTCCTTTTCTCCTTATCATTCAAGTTTTTTTCTGAATTAGATTCACGGTAATTGTTCAAAAGGTAGGTCAAACACTCAATTCATCCAAGTCCCTACCATTCTTTCATACTTATTTGTCATTTTTTAGTTCGTCTAGCTGTTCTATTTTTCTCATTCTTTAATTATTTCTTTAACAATTAGTACGTTAATTTCTTTGTTCTTTTTTGTTTTGTTTTCTTTTTCCATGTTTTGTTTAGATGAACTCCATGCATGTCATGTCTTAAAATGTGAAATTATGATTTGATTTTATTATTAAAATTGTTTTTATGTTATTTACCCTTATGTATATAAGTTCTTTGTAAGCATGTTACAGTTTTATTTGAGATTTTCTAGTTATTGTACATCTCAAGTTTGAACCCAGTGATATCTTTGGATGCATGATTTATATTCCTTTTCATTTTTACTTCGTTGTTCTTTTGTTGATTTTTACTATTACTATCAAGTTTTGTAATGTACTACTAATTTTTATTTCGTGTTGTATCTTTTAATTATTTTTTTTTACATATATTGTAATTTAATAACATCATTCCTTTTTTGGGGTATTTAGTGTTAATAAGTTACGATTTCACATTGACATGCATTTATTTTAAAAGGAAGATTAATTTCATTACTAATAGAGTGAACTATAGCATAAGATATATTAAAGTCCATCAAATAGTACTTGATACAACCCCTACAAAACATAACACGTGTTAAAAATATCGTAAGATAATAAAACTACATCATCATCCAACCCCCTTCAATATTTAATTCAATCAATGTGTATAAATATAAATAAAATGATATTTTTTAAACCATTAAATATTACATTTATTTAGTATAGTATATCTATAGGACTTAATAAATATAATAATATATACAGCATTAATTATTAATTTAATAATTATAGTATATTTATTGAAGTTAATAAATGTAATGATAATACATTATATTAAGGATATATATATATATATATATATATATATATATATATATATATATATATATATATATATATATATATATATATATATATATATATATATATATAATACACACATAACACCTGTGCATATATAAACCTTATATATATATATATATATATATATATATATATATATATATATATATATATATATATATATATATATATATATATATATATATATATATATATATATATATATATATATATATATATATATATATATATATATACACACACACACACACACACACATACATAAGATATATGTGTAAAAAAACGCGCGCGCGCGCCCGCGCCGCGCGCGCGCGCGCGCGCGCGCGCGC